>NW_027185720.1:10149364-10157062 GCF_028583685.1 Petaurus breviceps papuanus | reverse complement strand
AGATAGATAGATAGATAGATAGATAGATAGATAGATAGATAGATAGAGATATCACAGACATTTTTAGATGTATATAGATATGAAATAGATAAATTCCAGAAAGAGATAGATACCATATAGGTATAGACAGATATTTATATCTATAAGATATCTATCTATACCTCTATATTTATAGAGAGAGAAAAAAGAGAGGATGTGGAGAGAGAGAAAGAGATAGAGACCCTAACAATGACTTCTGTCTAAAGTGGAATAAGCTACTCTCTCTGGAAGACCTGGGTCTAAATCAAATTTTTGAAGTTTGATACCTGTGTGACCTTGGGGCAAAACAGTTAACCTCCCTGAGCCTCAGTTTTCTCATCTGTGAAATCAGGGCATTTGACAAAATGAGCTCTGAGATCCCTTTCAGGGCTAAATCTATAATCTAGGTAGTAAGTTTGCATTACAAGAAGTCTCAAGCACAAGTTGGAATTTCTTTCCAGTTGAGGACTGACAAGATGACCTCTAAGGCATCTTTGAATCCTAAGTCTTCATGGGCCTATGACTTCCACTTTGATGCCCCTTCTTTGATAAGTTGGTTTATCATTGTTTTGGGGAAGAAAAGGTCCCAAGTTAAAAAGTTAATGCCTGCCAAAGGGGAATTATTAATAACCACAGAGTCAGGCTACATAGAGCTAAGGAGACAAAATGTAAAGAGGTTCCCTTGTGTTACAGTACAAGAGAGGGGAGGGGGAAGTGATAATGCTGCCATTGGAAACCCTTGGGAATTGAGCCATTTAGAGGGAATTGAAATTATTAATGTAAGTGTTTTGTTAACTATTTTTCCATGACAAGAAGAAAAATAGGAGAGGACACAGATGGAGCAAATGCACTGACTGGCACGGGCCACCTGCCATCTCGGGGCTATGCACATGAAGGAGGGTGTGAGCTCATTTAAGAAGCTTGTTTTCCCAGGGAAATGCTGAGTGCAGGAAGTTACTGCTGCTGCCTTGGCCATCTGCTGCTGCTGCTGCTGCTATATTTTCTGTCCAGGCTGGTCAATGCATCTTTTGCTTGCTTCCTAAGGAAGGCTGGTACTTCAAAATTTGGCCTCTGCAACATGTAACCTGATGCCCCAAATGATGGTTGATGCCTCAGCAGAAGGAGAGTCGCTCCAGCAGCTTCAAAGTTTGTGCTATGGGGGAAAGTACTATTAGCAAGGAGGTCAGAGGCATAGTCCAAGGTGTGCTGTTCTGATCCATAGGCAGAGCTTTCTGATGAAAGGAGGTAGAAAAGGATGGGAGAAAAATGTATGAGAAACCTGCAGTGTAAGGAGATGCATTAAAATCAAACTGTCTCATGTATTTAGATATTATCTTTTAAAGAGTCCTAGGTTTGTAGTCAGAGGACTTTGGTTCAAGGTCTAGCTTTATCCTACAAGCTGTGTGACCCTGGACAAGTCACATTATCTCCCCAAGCTTCTTACTAACTGAGTGACTATGGAAAAGTCTTTAATGTCTCTGAGCTTCAGTTTCCTCAAATGGATACAAAAGCAATCTGTATTTAATACACGTTCACACTTTCATTTACAATCTTTTTCTACCTACATGGAAATTCTCATTTTGTTTTTTGTAGATTAATTTTAGAAAAAAAAATAATAGCAAAATTCAATTGACTATAATAACTATCCGCTCCTAGGTCCAGAGCCTGGGACACTGTACAGTTGGGAAGGGAAAAGATAGAAACAAGCTGGTGGAGTTGTGAACTGATTCAAACATTATCTAGAGCAATTTGGAATTATGCCCCTGAAACTATAAAACTATGTATACCCTTTGATCCAGGAATACCATTCCTAGGTCTGCATCATAAAAGAGATAAAAACAAATAGAAAAAGTACCTATATGTACAAAAATAGGAGCTCTTCTCTGGTGGCAAAAATTGGAAATTGAGAGGATGCCCATCAACTGGGGAATGGCTGAACAAGTTGTAATGTATGATTGTGATGGGATACTATTTTGCTGTAAGAAATGATGAGCGGGATGCTCTCATAGAAACCTGTGAAGACCTGCATGAACTGATGCAAAGTGAAGTGATTGTAGTATCGTACACAGTAACAGCAATATTATCGTAAGATGATCAGCTCTGAATGACTTAGCTATTCTGAGCTACACAGTGACTCAAGATAACTCTGAAAGACTTATGATGAAAAATATTATCAATCCCCAGAGAAAGAACTGATGGAATCTGCATACAGATCAAAGCATACTTTTTAAACTTTCTTTATTTTTCTTGGGATTTTTTTGGTCTATGTTTTCTCTTTACAACATGACTAATGTGGAAATGTATTTTGCATAACTACACATGTATAACCTCTATCAAATTGCTTGCCTTCTTAATGAAGGGATGGAGAGAGAGAGATAATTTGGAACTCAGAATTTTAAAAATGAATGTTAAAATTGTTTTTATGTGTAACTGGGGAAAATAATTACTAAATAATTTTTTTTAAAAGAAAGGAAAAAAGCAAGAAACAAGCATGACTCAGAGAACACAAAGGGAGTTGACAATTCCACAGGGTGTCAGGCAGTAGTTTCTCAACTACAGGATTACTTGAGAAGCAGCCATCATGGTGGATAGGGGGTTGGATCTGGAGTCAGGAATGGCTTGGCTTTTATACTTACTAGCTGTATGAACAGAAACAAGCTTGTATAAATTTCTGATCCTCTGGTTGCTTCCAGGGTCATTGTAAGGTTCATTTGAGACAACATAGTTAAAGTTTTTTTTGCAAACTTTAAAATCTATATTATTATTTAAAGGCTGAGAGACTGAACCTGAAAAGAGATTTAGGGAGGGTGGAAAGGAAGCTGTTGATGGGTAATGTAATACTTTCACACTGAGGTTGGAGAGGGAAACTGTATTGTGCTGGAGAAAGAGTTTTGGGTGCTTTGAGTGTAAATTCAATATAAAGGTTGATTTGATTGTTGCAGGTTTGATTGTTGAGAGGAAGGAGTCACTGATTATTAAAATGAGTGGAGCTTAGATACTGCTGCTGTACATATGGTCCAGGTGTGAGAAAGACTAGATAGGCAAGGGGTAGGATTGAGGGCTGCTAGTAATCTCTCTCTCTCTCTCTCTCTCTCTCTCTCTCTCTCTCTCTCTCTCTCTCCCTCTCTCTCTTTCCCTCTCTCTCCCTCTCTCCCTCTCTCTATCCCTCTCACTTTCTCCCTCCTTCTCTCCCTCCCCCTTCCTCAGTCTCCTCTCTTCTTTGTCTCCTTACTCCCCACTTTCTTCTCTTTCTTCTTCCCCTCTCTCTCTCCTCCTCCTCTCTTTCAGTTGTTTTCTGTCTCTCTGTCTCTCTATTGTTTTATCCTTACTCTCAAACTACCTTGTAAAACTATAGAAGTTTGGTATCTCTAACAGAATATAAGCTCCATGAGGGCAAAGACTGTTTCATTATCATTTTTGTATCTCTGGCACCTGCTCTAGTGCTTTGTATTATGTAGACATTTAGGATCATAAATCGAAAATCAGAAAGGTGTTCACAGTCCATTTAGTTCATTCCTTCCATCTTACAAAAGAGGAAATTGAAGCCCAGAGGAGGATAGCAACTTGTCCAAGGACATAGTAAATGTGAGAAATGTGAGAAGCAGGATTTGAACACAGATCCTTTGCCTATTCTGTCACATTGCCTTTGCACAGTGGTCTTTTGTTTTTGTTTTATGAGCAGCTGCTTCCATTTGTTATTTCAGACTCATCTGTATACATGATTCATCAGAATAGAAACATACATGGATATGCTACCATGAGTTGGCCCTTCCTCCTGCTTTCTCATTCTATGGATGGATAACCTTTCTTTGTTCTTGCTTCTATCTTTATCCCTCCTCCTGACCTCATACACTTTGTATTCTCCCTGTAAAAATCATTCTGAACCCCTTTTTCCTCCCAAGCTCCACCTTTTCATAATTACCTTAATTCCCACATTTGAAGTCCTCATGCTTTTATGAGCTCTCTGCTGTCTTTTCTTCACAGCAGCAAGTGAGTTATTGTTCCCAGGATCATACAAGAAACAGACATGCATCTGTTCAAGAACAAAGAAAAAAACGATCCATTCCCTTTGGAAGGTGACCTGTGAAATCCTGCAAATATTTGTGCTTTATTTTGTATCTGGATTACTGAATTTGTTTGGCTATCATCATCATAATCACCATCAACATCATCACCACCACCACCATAATCATCATCATCACCGTCATCATCACCATCATCATCACCATCATCTTCATCATCACCAACATTATCACCACCACCATCATAATCATCACCATCATCACCATCACCATCATCACCATCATCATCACCACCACCACCACCACCATCATCATCATCATCATCACCATCACCATCATCATCATCACTGTTGCTGCTTCTGTTGTTTTCTTCTTGAACTCTGTGTGAAGTTCTAGAGAGCAGCATTGTATGTGGAGAGTGTGCCTGCCTCGGGGTCAGCTTAGGAAAAGTTCTAGCTGCATGACCATGGAGAAAAGGAGCCAAGCAGCATTAGGGATCATCCATGTGCCAGGCATGGTGATAAACAATGGGGAGACAGAGATTCTCCCTTCTCACAAGAAGCTTACAGTCTACTGGAGGCAACCATATTCAAACAACTCCATACAAACAAGATGCAGAGAGGAAAAACCGGAAGTAACCAATAGACGGAAGGCTCTAGCATGATGAGGGACTCATCAGGAAAGTCCTCTTGCTCTAGGTGGGGTTTTAGCTGAAAATTGAAGGCAGGGGTTAAGAAATCACAACCCCTCAAAGTCTCACATCGTTCATTTGTAAAACAGGGATTCAATTTGACAAACTTTTAGTAAGCATCAACTGTGTGCCAGGCTCCAGGCTTAATCCAGGGAACAGAGACTAAAGATATGAAAGGAGAATTCTGGATGAGGACACTCTTTATATCAGTACAGACCATTATCTTCTCTGCAATCTATAGTCTAAGAGAGAAGTACTGAGAAATTGACTTTGTCTAGGTCACATAGTCATTAACATATCAGAAGCTGGACTTGAGCCCAGGTGTCCCTGGCTTGGAGGCTTCCTATCTACTCCCCCATACTATCTCCCATCATATCATTAGTGGATCATAGATTTAGAACTGAAATGGAATTTAGAATCAACCCCTTCTTTGACAAATGGAGAAACTGGAGCAGAAAAGGGGTAGTGACTTGCTTGGGGTTTCATAGCTACTATTAAGTACCTGGAAGTGGGATTTGAATCTCGGTCTCAACCTGGATGAGTTTTATATAAAGCTTTATATAAAAGAATTCTAGTAATAGTTAACATTTATGTAAGAGCTTATTGCTTACAAATTACTTTGCATATCTTGTCTCCTTTAATTATGGTAAAGGTGCTATTATTTCCCCAGTTTTACATATGAGGAAACTGGGGCACAGAACGATTATGTGACTTGCCGAGTGTCACACAATGAAGTGTCTAAGGCAGGATTCAAACTCAGCTTTTCCTAACTCCCTTACTACCCTATCTGGAGCTCCTGGAGTTGATGGCATCAATGCAGAATGATCTGTTGAAGCTATTGGATGGCAGTTCTTGGCCTACAGATCATTTCCTACCTTTGTTCTCAGTTACTCTTTTTTTTTCTCACTTTCTTAGTAATTCCTGGTCATTATCATCATCATAAATGCTCTAGTGAGGCAGCTTCTACAGATAGCAAACTGCCCTGCCGGTTGGCCCCTGTATGTGTCTCTGTCTCTCTGTATATATATGCCTATCACAAATCCCACTTCAGATATTGATATCTGTGTAACCCTGCCTGTGTAGCCTGGGCCTTTTATTGTCCCATGCCTGAAATGCTTTTTTGTTCTCAACAAAACTGAGACCTGGGAAAGACTTTTGCTTACAAAGGCCAAGGTATCCCACTGCATCCAGGGCTGTCTCCAGTCTTCCTGACCTATGTCTTACCATTTGACTTAAATGTCTTCAGAGGAGACAGTGAGGTTGCTGACTTTGCACAGCCCTGCCTACTTAAATCCAAATCAGTTGCAAGTCAAGACATTCCCCTTCTGATGTCATTGTTTCTTTTCACGAATTTAGGATAAACAACACCGATATCTTATACAACCCTTAGCTTCCTTGGAAGTACAGCTTATGTATTTCTTTAAGGGAGACTTTTCCTAATCCCCAATTGCTAGAACGTCTCCCTCTGGAAATCACTCTCTCATAGAATTCAGCTACATGGAGCAGTGAGTAGAGCTCTGGCCTGGGACTCAAGAAGTCTCCCTCACCCTAAGGATCCAGTTTTCCTAAATCTTACTATTTCTACCTCTACATTCTTTGTACATTTCCACTCCTTTCTACTCCCACTGCCATCACCTTAGTTCAGGCCTTCATCACCTCTCACCTGGGACTATCTCAATAACTTCTTCCTAATTGTCCTATGTGTCTTAAAGACTTTGCCCCATGCTCCACACAGCTACCAAAGTGATTTTCCTTAAGAAAATATCTAATCAGGTCACTCCCCTGTTCAAAAAATTCCAGTGACTCTATGGTCTCTAGGACAGATAGGGTCATCTCCAGTTGTCCCAATCTATATCTTATTGCTGGGCCCCAGTGGTTCCAGAGGAGAAAGTGAGGCTGGGACCTTTCACAGCCCTCCTCATTTAAATCCAGTTCACTTGCAAGTCATGACATCACCTTCCTGATGCCATGATCCTCTTTGGGAATGAAGAACAAGCGTATATATAACAGATATAATTAGAAAGACAGATAAAGAGACAAATTATTTATTATCTCCTATGTGCCAAGCACTGTGCTAAGCACTGGGGCTAAAACTCTTCTCTGAGCCTTTAAGCCCTGCTCAACTGTTTTCCAATCTATCTTTGCACCTTCAGGTCATGCCTTTTCATGTTCTCTGTAATCCATCCAAAATCACCTCCTCCATATTTGTATCACTCCATCTCCCATTGCTTTATGCCTGGGATATACTCCCTCCTCTCCTCTGCCACATGAAACCTTTCACTTCCCTCACCTCAAGCATCACCTTCTCCATGAAGTCTTCTCAGCCTCTGCAGCCTTCTCTCCCTGACTAAATTGCATTTATTTCTATTTATTCCATACATACTTATTATTGGTCCCATTTGAATGAAAGCTTTGGGACAGTAGATGTTATTTGATTCCTTGCCTTTGCATCTCCTTTCCACATAGTAGGAAATTAAGAAATATTTATTGATAAATTGAGTAAGTGATCATTTCTGTCTTTGGCTTTCCTGGAGTGAAATCAAGAGGTAAAAGATAGGGATGATTTAATTACTTTTTTTACACAACTCCAAACCTTAGTTATTAACAAAAACCAGAGGAAAGACAGCAATAAGAGAATTGTGAGATTCTTTGGGGAAGGATCGAGCCATCCCTGAGTTCCCTGATTGTTAGTCCCCTGCCTCCTCAAATTTTCTTAGAACTCATTGTCAAGAATCCCTCTTTTGGTGTCATCGTAAGCTATGTAGGGTTTGGTGTTTTAAACTATTGGTATCCCTGTTATATGAGCCCAGCATAGTGTAAGATTAGAAACTGCCATTTTTCCCCCATTTTTCTTTCTCCTAAATTAAGCACAGACTTGGAGACACACATGCACACATACAGAGACAGAGAGACAGAGAGAGAGAGAAAGACAGAGATAGAGATGAGAGAGAAACTACTATAACAATG
>NW_027185720.1:10131248-10149354 GCF_028583685.1 Petaurus breviceps papuanus | reverse complement strand
CTCTGCCTTTCCCTTTTCCTTTTATCTTCAATCTTTCCCAGTGTCACGGTATTTTCCAATGAATCCTGTCTTCTCATTATGTGGCCAAAGTATTTCAGCTTCAGCTTCAGTATTTGACCTTCCAGTGAATAGTCTGAATTAATTTATTTAAGTATTGATTCAATCTCTTTGCTGTCCAAGGGATGCTCAAAAGTCTTCTCCAGCACTGCAATTCAAAACTGTCAATTCTGTGGTGCTCAGCTTTCCTCACAGCCATACATTGCTACTGGAAAATAAAACCAAAACCAAAACCATAGCTTTGACTGTAGAGACCTTTGCTAGCCAAGTGATGTCTCTCCTTTTTAGTATGCTGTCCAGATTGGCCATATCTTTCCTTCCAAGGAGCAAGTGTCTTTTAATTAAGGCTAGTGGAGGTGATGGAATTCCAGCTGAGCTATTTAAAACCCTAAAAGATGATGCTGTTAAAGTGCTGCACTCAATATGCCAGCAAATTTGGAAAACTCAACAGTGGTTGCTGGATTGGAAAATATCAGTTAACATCTCATTCCTAAACAATGTACTTTACACACAGCAATTCTGTTCTGGATACTATATTTTCGAAAAGACATTGACAAATTGTACCAAGACTAGAGTTGGGTAGGGTAACCAAGATGATGAGGGACCAGAATTAGCATCCATTTGGCATTAACTGAGGGTAGTGGGGAAGTTTAGTCTAGAGAGGAAAATATTAAGAGGTATGTATGTTAGCTATTTAAAGGGTTATCATGAAAAAGAGATCAGAATTAATCTGCATAACCCCACAGGGCATTATTAGGAACAATGCAAACTAGGCACAAAGATGCCAATTGAGTTGAATGTAAAGAAAACTCCCTCCTAATGAGAGGTGTTCCAAAGTGAGCGGGGCTGTCTCAGGAAGCTGTAGCCTTCAAGCAGAAGTACCATAACCCTTCTTCAATAGACTTTTCCTCCAGCTGTGGGTTAGACCAGATGGCCTCTGCATGCCCTTCTAAATATGGGATTCTATTACTTAAAAGGCAGTGTGGTGCAATGGAAAGGTTAGAAACTTGGCCTCAAAGTCAGAAAAATGGTATCCAATTCTTATCTCTGCCACATACTAGTTGTGTACCCCTGGGATTCAGGGACTCTATGGGCATTCCCTTTTCCTTGATTGAAAATGCTTAACCAGGGCTCATAAACAGATGATGGTTTACTCACACACACACACACAGACATCATTGTCCCCATGTTATAGATGAGGAGATTGAAGCACAGAGAGTTGAGGTAATTTTCCGAAAGTCTCATCTTGAGGAGAGACAAGCAATGATCTCAGGTTTTTCTTTCTCTGAATAAAGGGTCCTTCACCACACTTGCTGATCTGGAAATTGGATTATCTCAAAGACCCCTTCCAGTTTTGAGATGCTATGCATTTTTCTCCTTGGACTTTTCCATTGTTCTTTGCCTCACCTGCACTCCCCCAATCTCCCCTCATCCTCCAGGCTGCCCAGCAGGTAGAGGAGGCCATTAACTTGACACTAGGCAATTAGAAGCTGGAGGGGGTCTCAGATGTGTGCTGAGCCAAGCCTCCCTGCAGAGCAGCAGCTGCTCCCCTCCTTCAAAGCTCTCCCCTCACCCTCTTGTTCACTATTTCCCTTTTCTCCATGTGCACACCCACACAGGCCCTCTCCATCCTCTAAAGTGCTCCCATTGCCAATTACAGGGAATAATCTGATTGCGCTAAAAGGGATTTTGAGAGGGCTTGGATTCCTATAAACCTCTCAGGCCACCCATTACTGGTTCAACCATCACTCAGTGACCATACCATATGGTCTGGGAGTTCTGGACCACGGGGCTTTAGACCATATGGGATTATTTGATGATACTCAAGGGCTCAATGCTGGGAGAGACCTGATGGAGGTAATTAAGGTGATGGGTAGAAATGACAGAAAACTCACCAGCCTTCTTTTTCTCTCTGGCCATGGAAAATGAAGGGAGTTACAATTTTCTTAGTAAGCGTAGAGGGGAGTTTGCAACAGCCATTAAGAAGAGCACACAAATACAAGAGAAGGGATTGAAAAATAACCATAATGATGACAATCGCAAAATCAGAGATTTACAAATTGGAAGGGACCTTTAAAGGCTCCCAAGACCAGACTAATTTTATGCATGAGGAAACTGAGACCCAGAGAGGGACCCTGAGAAGGGTCCCAAAGGTGTCAATGGCTGGATTTGAACCCAGCACCCTATCCACATAGCCACACTGATAATAAAATATGGACACATAGTCCATAGGGAATTGGTGGAAGTGTGGAGAGCTGGTTTCAAATCTCACCTCTGACATATATTGGCTGTGTGACCTTGAACAAATTAATAAGTTGTTTCACTTCTTGGTCCCCCAGGAATCTTTGTAAAAATATAAGTTATAGAATAAGTAGAGTTTTATATTGGTAAAGGGCATTTCCTAATTGAGAGTTACCATGCTAAGGAAATCAGTTTTTCTTTAAATGAAAGAAAACTAGACTTTTATTTCTTTCTCTTTTTTTTGGAGGGGCAATTGGAGTTAAGTGACTTGACCAAGGTCACATGGCTAGTTTTGTGTTAAGTGTCTGAGACCAGGTTTGAACTGGGGTCCTCCTGACTCCAGGGCTGGTGCTCTATTCACTGTGCCACCTAGCCACCCCAAAATCAGTTTTTTTTAAGAAAAGAAAACTTTGAAAAACCTTTTTTCTGTTTGGACCAGTTGTTTTCACTAAGGCAACAAAACATCCTCCCAAGAGTCACACTTTCCAGCAAGTACTTACACAGAGCAGGGGAAAGTGACTACGAGAAAGCCCATATAGCAGAAGATAACTCATAGCTCTGGATTATGGGCAAAAGGAATCCTCATAAACCTCCCCTGTGCTATAGTTCTCTGCTGGGCTCTGAGGGTCATTTGCCTTTGTAGAGTCTACAGAGACACTTTTCTCCACCCATAATGCCTTTCCTCTTTGTATCAAGTCTGTCTTCTCTTAGCTCCTGACTAAATGTTCTGTTTGTTCCTGGAACAGATTTTCTGAAGACATAGTCAAAGTAGATGGGAGTTCTGGGAGGGTTGGAAGATGGTGATAGTACTTCTGGGCTTTTGTCCTTCCCATTTCTCTTTGACATAAGTTCAAAAGTCTGCTGCTTCAAAATGCTATCTAACTTGATTAAACTGGGAATGGAATCCCTTCTCTGTCATATGTAGAACTAAACTATGTCTGCCTTTCAACCAATCCCATTATGTTTCCTGTGTGCCATCATCTGCTTCTATCTTATCTCTGTAAGCAAATTGATTATTCCCTACTTGATTGAGTCTTTGAGCCTAACTTATTTTTTCAATTTTATTTAAATTTCTTTATCTACTTTCAGTTTACAACATTCAGTTCCACAATCTCTTGAGTTCTAAATTTTCTCCCCCTCCTTCTCCTCCCCCCTGCCCCCCTTCACCCTATGGTGGCATGCAATCTGATATAGGCTCTACAAATACCTTTGCATTAAACATTAGTCAGGTTGTAAAGAAGAAGTATAACCAATGAAGTAAACAACGAGAAAGAAGGAACAAAACTAAACTAAACACAAAAGAAGGACCAAGTAGTTTGCTTCGATCTGCATTCAAACTCCATACTTCTTTTCAGTGGGTGTGGATATCCTTTATTCCATCAGGGGTCTTTTGGAGTTGTCTTATAACCTTGCATGGCTGAGGGAAGCCCAGTCTATCAAAGTTATTAGTCATAGATACGATGTGTCTGTAATTGTAAACAAAGTTCTCCTGGTTCTGCTCTACTCACTCAGCATCAGTTTATATGTCTCTCCAAGTTATTATATATATATATATATATATACATATACATATATATATATATAATTCTGTCTGCTCCTCATTTCTTATAGCACAATAGTATTCCATTACATTCATATACCACAACTTGTTTAGTCATTCCCCAATTGATGGGCATCCCCTTGATTTACAATTCTTGGCCACAACAAAAAGAGCTGCTATAAATATTGTTTGTGCAAATGGGTCTTCCTCCCACTTGTATAATCTCTTTAGGATACAGCCTTAGAAATGGTATTGTTGAGTCAAAGGTCACTTTTTTTTTGCTTTTTTTTTTTGGAGGGGGGAAAGTAGGGCAATTGGAGTTAAGTGACCTGTCCAAGTTCACAAGCTAGTTTTTGTGTTAAGTGTCTGAGGATGAATTTGAACTCAGGTCCTACTGACTCCAGGGACAGTGATCTACTCACTATGCTATCTAGCCACCCCAGGTATGCACTTTTTTATAGCCCTTTGGGCATAGCTTCAAATTGATCTCCAGAATGGTTGGATCAATTCACAACTCCACCAACAATGCATTAGTGTTCCAATTTTTCTACATCCTCTCCAACATTTATCATTTTCCTGTTTTGTCATCTTAGCCAATCTGACCAGTGAGGTGTGGTACCTCAGAGTTGTTTTGATTTACACTTTTAGATGACTTAAATTTCTTCCCCTGAACACTGACTGTGCATATCCTTTGATCATTTATCAATTGGAGAATGATGTGAATTCTTATAGATTTGACTCAATTCTCTGTATATGAGGACTTTATAAGAGACACTAGTTGTAAAAATTCTTTCCCAATTTCCCACTTTCCTTCTAATCTTGGTTATATTAACTTTATTTGTACAAAACCTTTTCAGTTTAATGTAATCAAAATTATCCAATTTGCATTTCATAATGCTCTCTATCTCTTGTTTGGTCATAAATTCCTCCCTTCTCCATAAATCACATAACTAAACTATTCCTTGCTCTCCCAGATTGCTTACAGTCTCAGCCTTTATATCTAGACCATACATCCATTTAGACTTTATTTTGGTATGTGATGTAAGATATGGGTCTATGCAGAGTTTCTGCCATACTATTTTCAAGTTTTCCCAGCATTTTTTGTCAAGTGGTGAATTGTTATCCCTGAATCTAGGGTCTTTGGGTTTGTCAAATAGTAGATTACTATATTCATTGACTGCTGTGTCTCATGTAACTAATCTATTCCATTGATTTACCACAGTATTCCTCAGCCAGTACCAAGTAGTTTTGATGACTGCTGCTTTATAATACAGTTTAAAATCTGGTATAGCTAGACTAACTTCCCTAGCATTTCTTTTCATTAATTCCCTTGATATTCTGGACCTTTTTTTCTTCCAGATAAATTTTGTTACTATTTCATCTAGCTCTATAAAATAATTTTCTGGTATATTTATTGGTATAGCATTATATAGGTCAATTAATTTAGGTAAAATTGTCATTTTTATCATATTAGCTCAACCTAGCCATAAGCAACTGATGTTTTTCTAATTATTTAGATCTTCCTTTATTTGTGTGAAAAGTGTTTCATAATTGTGTTCATATAGTTCCTGGGTTTGTTTTGGCAAGTAGATTCCCAAATATTTTATAGTGTCTATGTTAACTTTAAATGGAATTTCTCTTTCTATTTCTTGCTGTTGAACTTCATTAGAAATGTATAAGAATGCCGAGGATTTACGTGGGTTTATTTTATATCCTGCAGCTATGCTAAACTTATTTATTTTCTCAAGTAGTTTTTTACTTGATTCTCTAGGTAAATAATCATATCATCTGCAAAGAGTGATAGCTTAGTATCTTCTTTGCCTAGCCTAATTCCTTTTTCTTCTCTTATTGCTACTGCTAAAATTTCTAGTACCAAATTGAATAAGAGGGGTGATAGTGGACATCCTTGTTTCACCCCTGATCTTATTGGAAATGCTTCTAGCTTATCCCCATTAAATATAATACTTGCTAATGGTTTTAGATAGATGCTACTTATTATTTTAAGGAAGACTTCATTTATTCCCATATTTTCTAGTGTTTTTAATAGGAATGGGTGTTGTATTTTGTCAAAAGCTTTTTCTGCATCTATTGAGATAATCATATGGTTTCTAGTAGTTTTGTTGTTGATATGATAGATTATATTAATAGTTTTCCTAATATTGAACCATCCTTGAATTCCTGGAATAAATCCTACCTGATCAAAGTGTATTTTTCTTGTGATAAGTTGCTGTAGCCTTTTTGTTAATATTTTATTTAAAATTTTAGCATAACAAGATATGTTATTGCCTCCTTGAATCAAAACCAATGAGAGTAAATCTCCTACAGTGCTCCTCTTCCTCCCTTCCTTCCCTCTATTATAATAAGTTTTTGTGTCTTTTCATGTTAGAATCTTAACTGATTATGTTATTCTCTCCTTGAACCAAAACCCATGAGAGTAAAGCTCATAAAATGTTCATCTCTCTCTCTTCTTTCCTTCTACTATAATGTGATTTTATGCCTCTTTGTGTGGCATAATTTACCCTTTTCTGCCTTTTCCTTTTCTCTTCTCCCATTACAATTCCTTTGCTTTTTTTATCATCACTTTGGTTAGTTTATATCCATACCCTCTATCTATGTATAACCCTTTTATATGTCGCGACTATTATACAATTCTCAATATTGACAAGTATCAGCTTCTCATATAAGGATGTAAACAGGTTGTTTTTATTGAATAACATGTTATGTGTGTGTGTAGGTGTGTGGGTGGGTGTTTTTCCTGTTTACCTTTTTATGTTCCTCTTGAGTCTTGTATTTGGAAACCAAATTTTCCACTGAGCTCTGGCTTTTTCATCAGGGAGGTCTGGAAGTCCCTTATTTCACTGAATGACCATCTCCTTGCCTGAAAGATTATGCTTAGTTTTGCTGGATAATTGATCCTCTGTTGTAGTTAGAGTTCTTTTGTCTTACAAAATATCATATTCCAATCCCTCTGATTTTTTTTTATGTAGAAGCTGCTAGATCCTGTACGATTCTGACTGTAGTTCCACTATATTTTAATTGTTTCTTTCTTGCTGCCTGCAGTATTTTCTCCTTGATCTGATAGTTCTGGAATTTGGCTATAATAGTTCTTGGAGTTTTCAATTTGGGATCTCTTTCAGAAGGTGTCTGGTGGATTCTTTTCTATAACTATTTTACCCTCTGGTTCTAGGACCTCAAGGCAATTTTCCTTGATGAATTCTTGGAAGATGTTGTCCAGGATCTTTTTTTTCATTGTGGCTTTCCAGTGGACTGGTAGTTCTTAGATCATCTCTCCTAGATCTGTTCTCCAGGTCAGTCATTTTTACATTTTCTTCTAATTTTTCATTTTTTAGGTTCTGTTTCACTGATTCTTGATGCCTTGTTGAGTCATTAGCTTCAAATTGACTGATTCTAATATTTAGCAAATTATTTTCCTTAATTAATTTTTGAAGTTTCTTTTCCATATGTTCAGATTTTGTTTTTAGGGAGTTCTTTTCTCCAGTTAGATATTACATCTCTTTTCCACTTTCACAAATTTTACTTTTTAAGGAAACTGTTTTCTTCAGTAAATTGTGTTTTTTGTATTTTGGCAAGTGTAATTTTAAAACAATTAGTTTATCTTCTACCTCTCTAATTTGGCTTTTAAAATTCTTTTTCAGTTCTTCCAAGAAAGCTTTCTGGCTTGAGACCAGTTCATATTCCCTGTTGACATTTCAGAGTTGGGTATAGAGTCCATGCTGACCTCTTGTGAATTTGGTTATTCTCGCTCACTATAAAAGGATTCAGCCATCTTTGTTCTTCCAAATTGCTTCTTTGCCATTTTGATTGCCTATTTCTTGCTCTTTAAAGTGGATTTCTCTTTCTGGAGTATAGAGGGCTCTGACCCATGCTTCTTATGCTGGGAACTAGGGATCTGGTTACTGGCTTTGTGTGCTGTATTCTCTGGGTCTCTAGACTGAGGCCAAGGCCAGGGCTTTCTGAGTTGCCTCCAGGTTTCTCTGAAGCTAGGTTGAAAATCAGGCAGGCTCAGCTGATGGTGGCCTAAAGTAACGGAGTCTGACAGTTCTGCTGGTTGTTTGAAGGCACACCTGGGGTTCTGGTATTAGTGCTTGCTGACTCCACCCCACTGGGGTTCAGGATCTTCTGCTGGTCAGCTGAGATGGGGCTTGTTGGGACAGCTCTAACCCTGCACCTTATCCTCAGCACACCCACACCCATGCCCTTCCTCTAGGACTGCCAAGCCTGCCACTGATTGCACAATTTCAGGATTTTATCTTGAGGCAATATTCTCTGGGTTTTTAGGGTTTTAGGGAAGGAGCTAGGATTTACTCTGCCATCTTGGCTCCTGGGAGCTCAGGTAGTTGACTTTGAAACATCCAGGCTATGGATTGGTAGCCCCAGAATTAGCTGCTACTGCCCCGGGTCTTGTGCTTTCTCTTACCCACTTCCAGTGGTGAAAGGTCTGGGAATTGCCCTTTCCTGGGTGAATCAGCTTGCCAGGCTCACTCTGTCTCTACTCTGGTTGGGTCTCAGGTCTGTGCTGGTGCAGCCCTTATGTTCCATGCTTCCCCTGACCAGTCCCACGTGTGCACCTTCCTGGACTAAGAATATGCCATGGTAAGTCTCCCAGTAGATTCTGCCACTCTAAAATCTGTTCAGATTCCCTTTTTAGGTTACTGAAAGAATTCCTGAAAGAGTTCAGGTGAGTTCCTTCTTTCACTATGCCATCTTGGCTCCACTTCTTTGCACCTAATTTATATATTTGATTTATTCTTTGATTCTTAAACTCAATCAAAGGGGTGTTCTTAACATTTGGTTAAAAATAAATTAGTTTCAAATTTTCTTCCTCTAGACTTTCTGCATTATTGAGAAGGCAAGTAAAAGATCCCAATTATAAGTGTAAAGTCATGCAAAACATTAAAAAGGCACTCTTACCTGATAAAGGTATATACAGTCATAGAACACTTGTCAGTTACATTAATTGTAATTGAGGAGTGTGGGACACCCCTCTTACACCAGTAACTTTTTCATTGATACAATGCCTTCTACTTGGTAAATACTCAATATTTTTGTTTTAAATTTTCCAAAAGATTAGAGACTATGGAATTTTCAAATTGGAGGGAATTAATGGAAATCAGCTAGTCAAATCCTTCTATTTGATATATAAGGAGATTGAGACACAGATTATTTTAGTGACTAGCTCAAGTTCACAAAGTAAGTTAGTGGTCTAACCAAGACTAATCTAGCTCAATCTTTACTCCTAGTCCTCAAATCTTTCTAATTCAAGTCCATTCATTTTATTAAAGAGGTTAAGGCAGAAGGAGTTTCCTCATCTGGGGGCTACGTACATCAGTGAAATCCCAGGCTCTGCCCCTATCCCAATATTTCCCATTTATTTGTATATGTATTGCCAGAAGGTAAGCTCATGGAACATAAGAGTTATGACATTGTTTGGCTCTGCATACCTAGCAGAGTGACAGGTCGATGGTGACTACTCAATAAACTGTTGATCGTCTTTAGCACTGTCTTTGATTATTGAATTTTGGTTCATTCTAAAACCATGAAGTGGAAGAGACAACTGGGAGGTGAAGTGGAGGCAGAATAGGGCATGGAGTCAGGAAGACCTGAGTTCAAATATGACTCAGATACTTACTAGCTGTGTGACCCTGGGCAAGTCCCTTAGCCTGTATAGGTCCCAGTTCCTCATCTGTAAAATGGTGACACACCGGAGAAGGAAATGGCAAATCACTCCTATATATTTGCCAAGAAAACCCCAAGGATAAAAATCTAAGTGGCAGGTAGAGTCACACATGTATATCATTTAACGACAATGATTTCATGGAAAGATGACTTCATGGTTCTGGTGGAAACGATACCCTGAGTACAGTATGGGTTTAATACATACTTAATAAAATGAAGATTTGCCAAATACTATCAAATTCAGATAGAAACAGATCTCTGCAGTCTTGTGTGCCTTTAGAAAACCACAAATTAACTTATTCTATGTTCTGTATTTAAAAATGTTTTTGTTAAACATCTCCCAGTTACATTTTCATTGGTTTGGATTGCAGTGGAGGCTATTTGGGGATTTGACTTTGTCAACCTCCAGCCTAGAGTACTGAAAGGTTAAGTGACTTGCTGAGGGTCTCACAGTCAGTATTTGTCAGAGGCAGAATTTGAAGGCCTTCCTGACAATGGAGCTGACCCTCTATCCACTATGTCATGTCACTACTCATAAATAAGAAATATATGTGTATGTATGTATGTATGCATACACATGCATATACACATGTGTGTATAGACATGTATAGACCTAAACATATACACATGTATATACACACTATATATGTGTGTATATACACATACAATGCTTATATGTGTATATATACACACATACACACACAGATTGGAGTGGCTAGGGGGAGCCATAGTGCATGGAGCATTGGGCCTGGAGTCAGGAAGACTCATCTTCCTGAGTTTAAATCCAGGCTCAGACACTTATTAGCTGTGTGACCCTGTGCAAGTCATTTAACCCTGTTTGTCTCAGTTTCCTCATCTGGAAAATGAGTTGGAGAAGGAAACGGCAAACCACTCCAGTATCTTTGCCAAGAAAACCCCAAATGGGGTCATAAATGGTTGGACACGACTGAATAACAATGAAATTATATACGCACATATGTGTATGTGTGTGTGTTTCTTGGTTTCTTATATGTAGGAAACTATATGATTGATTCATTTATTAAATGGAGGAGTTTGGCAAGCTCATCTCGAAGAATCTTTCTAATTTAACATAGATAGATGTAGATATAGATATTTAAATACAAAATAATTAGTGGGTGATAGAACCTAGAAAGGCCTAAAGGGAGTCAAGTTTGTACCTGAGCTGGTCTCTGAAGGCAGCTCATGTTCTATTAAGTGGAGGTGAGGAGTAAGTGCTTTCCAAGCAGTGGAGGGACATCCTGAGCAAAGGTAGAAAATGCAATGCCATGTACGGGGAATAGTTTTTAGGTAAAATTTACTGGCCCATCGAAGTAGTGAAAGAAAGTATTACGCCAGAAAGAATCGTGAGGCTGATTCCAGATTTTAAAGGGATAGGCATTCTTCTATCATCTTAGGGGTTCCTGTGTATTTGTGAAAATAATAGTCATTATACTGATTATTTTCCAGGGGATGTCTGTGAACTTACATGGATGAATTTCCATTAGCAGCCATGACACTTCAAAAGGCTGCTTAGATTAGCCACAATTCCAGCCAATAAGCTTCAGTGCTCTTTCTTTTCTCACTGAATTTTTCTCAGAAAACACACCTCTTAGTGGGGATCAAGGCTCCTGCTAAAGTCCATCTGTCCGTTAATGGAAAATAACACATATTAAAATAATTTAAGTTCCCTAGCATTTCTACAGAGACTATCTGAATATGAAATGCATGGTCCAGGCCCCTTTATTATGCTTTGTTGATTCTTTGGGGAGTCTGCTATTAGAGCCAAGGATATAAGTCTGGCCTTATGACTAGTTGGGATACAGTGATATTAAATGGCTCCCCCAAAGATCTGCCAACCTACATGAAATCTCTACTTCCTCAGATTTTCCTAGCATTGTCACCTTCTCTAGGAAAATGTAAGTTCCTGGAGGGAAGTAAATGCCATCTATCATCTTTATGTCTCCATCTCTGAAAAGAGATCACAGGATCAGAGACTTAAAACCGACAAACCCCGTATCTTACGGATGAAGGAACTGAAATCCAGAAAAGTCATGAGATCTTCAGCTGAGAGCAAGAAAGTATCTTAGTGGTCATCTCAGTCAATCCCCTCATCTTTCAGGCAACTGAGACCAAGGAGGGTCAGAGAATCAAAGATTTGAAGCTGGAAGGATATTTGAGTTCATACGATCTTTTTACAGTTGAGGAAGGTGAGGCATAGACAGCTGAATGGCTTGCTCAAGGCCACAAGTTATATAAAATCAACTTGATAGTGAACAGGTAAAAGGAGGAAAAGATAAAATCCAGAACACAGAATCTACCCCATGAATCAAAGTGCATTATGCTTCCTTGTGGTCTCCTGACTCTTGGTGTGAGTGATGTTAACTTGATTAATGTAATAAATCAACATCCAGTCAAGTAATACTGAGCTCATGAGCTCCTGGGACCAAAAGCTTCCCTGCTAAAGAGAAGCTGAGCTCTTGCCCCTTTTTTCAAACCCTCTTTCACCAGACCCCATGGAAATCAGCTTTCTTAACCCTGTGTGGACAAGATATTAAAGAGAATTCTGAGAGAAATCCTCCTTGGCATTTGAAGGCTGTTTCAAGGGTTAATATCCTGCACAAGCAAGAATGTTTATCTCACCATTCAGAACAAATTGAATTTAAGATGGCTCTGGAGGGCCGTCACTCCTCAAATGGCTTCGGCACATATTTCTGATTGAGGGGCACTACTTCTTTGTCCAAGACAGCAGAAAAATTCACCTGTGTGCCCGAATGCCCTTTCTTCTTCAGGGATGAAGGAGGGGCAGTGCTGTCACAATCCAGAATTTAATTGATGCTGACTGAATTCCTGTCAGAAAGGAGTTTACACTGTATCTGCAATGACATCCTAAGAAGTCCCTTTATTAACACACCTCACTTCATCAGGCTCTGCCCCGGCCGCCATCTTCCTCCCACTCTCATCCCAACAGGGGTGATGTTGCCTTTTGAGGCACGTAGTACTGGCCCATTGCTACAGTAAAGGGGGCAGGGCAGTTGAGTGGTAGGGCAGAAAGCCAAAAGCTATCATTCCTTGCTGAAGAGTCTCAAATCTACTTATTCAGCTGTAACTTCTCTGCTGACATCCAATCTCACATTTCCAACTGCTTATTAGACAGCTTGAACTGGATGTTCCCTAGTCATCTTAAACTCAATATGTCCAAAATTGAACTTGATCTTTCCCCAGAACCCTGCCCCTTTCCAGCTTCCCTATCACTGTAGAGGGCACAACCATCCTCCCAGGCCTCCAGGCTCCAAACAAAGATGTCAGACTCTGCCCTTCACTCCTTCCCCTCTTCCCCCCCTCATATCCAATCTGCTGCCAAGGCCCATAGAATTTACCTTTGTAACATTTATCAAATATGCCCCATTCTCTCCTCTGATGCTGCAATCACCTTAGTACAGGCCATCATCACCTTGCTGTTATTCTTCACTCATTTTTTCAGTTGGTTCTGACCCTTCATGACCCCATTTGGGTTTGTTTGTTTTTTTTTAAGCAATCGGGGTTAAGTAACTTGCTCAAGGTTACACGGCCAGTTATTATTTCTGGGTGTGGTGCTGAGTGTCTGAGCCCGGGATTCGATCTCCAGGTCGTCCCAACACTGGAGCAGGTGCTCTTACTCGCTGAGCCACCTGGCCGCCCCTAAGCAATTGGGGTTAAGTAACTTGCTCAAGGTTACACGGCCAGGTGTTTCTGGGTGGGTGCTAAGTGTCTGAGCCCGGGATTCGATCTCCAGGTCAGTCTGACACTGGAGCCGGTGCTCTTACTCGCTGTGCTACCTGGCCGCCCCCCATTTGGGGTTTTCTTGACAAAGATAATGGAGCAGTTTGCCATTTCCTTCTCCTGCTCATTTTACAGATGAGGAAACTAAGGCCAACAGGGTGAAGTGACTTGCCCAGGGTCACATAGCTAGCAAATATCTGAGGCTGTATTTGAACTTTTTGACTCCAGGTAAGGTGCCCTATCTAATATATCACCATCACCTCAGACTTGGATTATTGCAATAAATACACTTCTGATGTGTCTCCCTGACACAAATCTCCCCACCCCAGTCCTTCCTCCACACAGCTATCAAGGTAATATTCAAGCATAGATCTGACCATGTCAGCTCTACCACTCTCCCCCAATAAACTCCCCATCACCTCTAGGACCTAAGTTTTACAGAACAAATCCTTTTATTAAAACATTAAAAAATTTGGAATCAGTCAAAAAGCTACAATCAAAGATCTAGAAGGACACATGAGCACCTCACCCCTGCACAGTGGACCCATTATGTTGCAAGGGCAGATTTCTGCGTGTCAAAAGGGTAGATCATAAGTAAATTGTTGGTGCTGTTTGTGACAGAGCAGATTCCTGGGGTGGGGAGCAGGGGCTGAATTCCTGAGTAGCTTTCCTTACAAGTGCTTGTGCTAGAAGCTGCATGAAGCCTTGTGCACAAAGGATCCCTGAAAGTTTGATTATAATGACTGTATTATTAAATCGGTGAGAACCAAGTCTTGCCTACCCCCTTCCCAGCCTACCCCTCTTAGGAGTATCTATGTCAGCTCTTACAAATAAATAAACAAATAAGCAAACAAGTTAAAAATTATGGATGGATGGATAAATAAATGAATGAACAGATAAGCAAATGGGTGGATGGATGGATGGATGCATGGATGGATGCATTGATAGATGGATGCATGGATGGATGGATGAGTGAATAAATAAAACTTTCAACATTGGAAGTAACAGGAATCTAACATTTAAAGATGGTGGGACTCCAACAGAGTTCTATACATCTCAGAAACCCCATGAAACACAACAACTGTATTTAGACCTCATGTGTAAGACCTCAAGCAACTTGCAGTACAACCTAGCATGCATTTCCCTCAGAACAATTAGGAACACTGTCCTAGGTCCAGGATCCCCTCCTCATGTATTTTCTCCTTTCAACACATATTGATTTGCCACTGCAGTAAAATGGGTCAGTGTAAACACCAGATCAGAAGTCTTGGCTCTCTCTACTGCTTCCAGACCATGTTTACCCTCTTAGTGCTACTATACAGATATTTCTTTCCTCCCTCATAAATCTACCATGCTGACCCCTTAATGGTGAAAATGGCTTCCTCTAAGGCCAATACCCTGGGCATTGCCTGCTATGGGATGTCTTGAATTTTCCATTTCCCAACCATTCGTTCTTGTTGGATCCCTATCTGGGATCATGATGGATTTGGTAAGAGTTCAGAAACTTCAAATTATTGCAGGCAGGATCCACTGGCATAAAATGTCTTCAGTCTAGTGTAGGTAGCAACTTGACTAAAAGTATGTCTTTTTAGATACTATGTGTGTTTAATGATAGCAGGACCTATTGAGAAAGAGAACAGCATCACACTATCACACTGTGCATGCATATGCATAGTCTTTAGAAAGGATTACATTTTTATCAGTGGAGATAATGGCAAAGGCAGAGCTTTTAGTTATGAGTCCTAGAAGTCTTCAATTGAGAAATGACGGGTGGGCTCCATTAGGACAGAGACAGGGATTCTAAATTGACATTCAATAACTTGTTTTTAAAAATCTGACAAGTGTATTTCAATAAAATTGGGTTCTTTTATATTTTATTTTTATGTAATTAAAGATTTTATTCTGAGGAGTACCTACCATGATTAATAGCTACCTAGCTGTAAATATAGTTTGATATAGACATGTAGAATATAGGTGTATGTAATTATATATATAGATGCATAGATTACAAATATAAATATAGACATATATAGAATATGTACATATATAATGTATATATACACGGTTGTGTATATACATGTGTGTATATATACACACATATAGATTGTAGAGATATAAATAAAGATGTATAGAATATATGTATTTCATATGTATACATATGTATATACACACATATGGATGCATAGATGATAGATAGATAGATAGATAGATAGATAGATAGATAGATAGATAGATAGATAGATAGACAGATAGACAAAAAGATGGATAGACAGATGATAGAAAATTCTTACTCTGGGAGATCTTTTTTCAGTAATAACAAAACTAATCACAATGTCTTGATCAACAAACTTTGATATGGACCAATCCTAAGATTTATCCTATGCTTCCCTCTCCACTTCCTGGTCTCTAAGTATTTCCCACCCTCTATCTTTTCTCCACTACATTGGCCCTTTATCAAAATGCTAATTCACTAGGGCATAGAAGAAATTGCAACTTCATGTTTAAAAGCATGCTGAATTATGAGTAATGAACATTAGAGAGACACAAAGAAAAGACCCCAAGTATTTATTGGACTAGGAGGTTATTACTCCTTGTATAACTTTGCAAATCACTTGGCCTCTAAGAGCCATGATTTCCCTGTTGCTAGAATGAGGGAGTTAAATTAGCTAAGATCCCTCCCAAGCCTGACAGTCAGGGTTCTAAGGGTCCTCTACACTTTAACTTTGGCTTTTCTGATCTCTTTAAGATCTGGTATTTGATCTTCTAAAACGTTATGTTCTAAACACCATCCTAACTTTAACATTATAAATTCTAATTTCTCAGGTCTAAATCTCACAACCTTCATCTAGAAAAAGAAAAGATCTTTTAGGCTCTTCCCCTCAATTTCATTTTCCCTCCCAAACTCCTCCCCTTCTACGGGATTAGTTGATGATGTTGTTAACCAGCAGTGAGGTGGGGAAGGGGACATATTGAATAACCTTGAATAACCAGTTTCTTGACCTGAATTATACAGTTTTCTTAATTTTCATTTTTATTTCACCTAAAAACACACAACTTAATCCAATGTTTATTCATCAGCACTAAATCTGCTGCTTTTCAATGTAATCTTTTATTTTCCTTTGTAGCTGAATTCAATCAACAGGATCAATTGGCCCAGCCAGATGGTAGAGAAGACTTGTTTCACCTTAATGGTGGACAAAAGCACCAATCAGTAAGTTTTTGATCCTGTATTTTTTTCATCACAAATCTGTGGTCTTGGTGTCAGAGTGCCAACTTTTTGCTTCATCTTGACAAACGTTATGAGGACCAGATGGCCTCTAAGGATTTTCTTTCATAGAGAGAAAAACTGTGTAGGTCACACAAATTTATATGTCTGAATAGGAAGGTTGATCTGATGCAAAATAATCAGAATGTATCACAGATATAAATAATAATGATTAGGAGATTGTTGATTGAGGGGAACAATTGTGCAATTCATTCCCTTCCCTTGTCTCCTTTCCATGGGTCCAAATTCTGCCTACCTTAAGCAATCTCCTTCACAAAGCCCTTCCATATAACCATGAACCTTCTCTCTGATGGATGCTCAAATCATTTTGTTTACTTTTTGACTTTTCACATGACAACATGATTATATAGTTATTTTTCAATATTTTTTATCTCCATAGTAGGCTATAAGCTACTTATGGGATAGGAACTTGTCTTATGAAGCCTTGGTTCTTCCTCAGCATCTACCATGCCTTATACCTAGTTGATATTCAATGATCTTTATGACATAAATGAATAAATAGATGGATGGATGGACAGATACATAGGTGATAGATATTTGGGTGGATACATGCATAGATGAATGAATGTATAGTTAGGTGGCATAGGCAGATGAATGGATTATAGATGAATAAATTGGTAGTTGGAATACATAATAGCTAAGTGGATGGGTTGGTAGGTGAATCTATAGATGGGAAAGGTGGCATGGTCAAAGGATGAAGAGTTTGTCTTGGAGTTGGGAAGAACTGAGTTCAAGTTCTGTCTTTGATACATTCTAGATATATGACCAGAAACAAGTCATTTAACCTCTCAGTGGCCTGGACAACTCACAGATGTTGTCACCAATGTCTAATGACAGATGAAGTCACCAATCTGCATCAGGAGAGTAATTTCCACATTGGGACTTCATTACTCCAGTGAAAGTAAATGTCTTGGTTAAAATAAAATAAAAGGATAGATGGGTGAATGGATGAACTGTCACAGAATCCCTGGGCTTCAGCTTTTTTTATAAAAGGAAGGGTAAAGATAAGAAGGCCTCTGAGGTTCCTTCTAGCTCTAGAGTTATGGTGTTATGATGGATGAACATAGGAATGGAGAAAATTGAATAGGCTATACAAAATATGCATTCTGGGTAATGTAGCATGCCATATGTATGGGCAAGTTCCCACATGTTTTATACACAAGATTACTCACCTTGGAACTATAGGAAATTTTGTGCTGAGATTTGGATGAAGTATAATCCAGACTGTGGATACAGCAAATAAATTGCTTATGAATAATAAAATGTATCCTCTGTACTGCTGAAAATATTCAGGTTTCTGCTTATCAAACCTCAAAAACTCAGATCCAATGCCCATTATTCAAATAGACTCTTACTCTGAGAACAAACAATTCTGAGAAAGAAATGAAAGACTTGAGTTAGTTTCTCCTTCACTACACAATGTGAAATATTTTCCCTCTAGCACAGAGTTTCTTAACCACAGATCTGTGAATAGCTGGTTAGATAGATAGATAGATAGATAGATAGATAGATAGATAGATAGATAG
>NW_027185720.1:10127588-10131238 GCF_028583685.1 Petaurus breviceps papuanus | reverse complement strand
AGATAGATAGATAGATAGATAGATAGATAGATAGATAGATAGATAGACATTCAGATAGATGGATAGATAGAGGATAGATATTCAGACTGACAGGTAGATATTTAGATAGACGGATAGAGGATAGATATTCAGATAGCTAGATTTTCAGACAGATTTTTATACAGAGTAGATAGAAGGCAATCTCAGAGCTGTGTTAGCAGCTATGGGTGGGGAAAGGAGATAAGGAAAAGTCTACTGCAGAAAGTGATCTATGAACTGTCTTTAAAAAAAAATCCAGGGGAACTATGAGTTGGAAATGAGGAAGGAAAGCATTCCAGACAGGTGCATAGCCCATACAAAGGTACAGAGAGCAGGGTGGGAGAGCTGTGTCCAAGTATCTGCAAGTGGATCAGTGTGAATGGACAGGAGAGTATGCAATTAGGAATCAAGTCTAAGAAGACTGGAAAGATACAAAGGATCCAGGTTGTGATGGGCTTTAAATGCCAGAGGACCTTGTATGTAGTATTTTTCTAGTGGAAGAAACACTGGATTTGGTACCAGAGGACTTGGCTTCCAGCCCTAGCTCTGTTGCTCACCCCAATTCCCTGGGATTCACTTTTCTCATCTATAAATAAAAGAACTGGGGTGGCTAGGTGGTACAGTGGATAGAGAACTGGACTTGGAATCAGTAAGATTCTTCTTCACAAATTCCGATCTGGCCTTAGATACTTACTGGCTATGTGACCCTGGACAAGTCACTTTACTCTGCCACAGTTCCTTGCTCTGTAAAGTGGGCTGGAGAAGGAAACAACAAACCACTCTAGCATCTCAGCCAAGAAAATCTCAAATGTGGTCATAACGTGACTGAACAACAACAAAATTAAAGGAGTAGACTAACTAGCCTCTGATTTCCATCCCAACTCCAATCTAGGATCCTATGAGCTCATGGGAAGGGATCGTCTACAGAAAACACCACTGCTCTCTCAAGTCTCCCAAGCATATCATCACTATCTAGCCTTGTTCCTGTAGGGTTAAAATAGATGGGCTCTGAATCCCTCGCAGCTGCTGTGTGCCCCAGAACAGGAGACCAGGAAGGAGTTTTCTGTGTAGACCTCCCACTAGCAGCTTAAATTGCAACCATTGGGGAGCCCAGACCAGCTGTTCTTCATTTTTCTCTAACAACTTTAGAAACCTCTGTTTATTCCTGGCTAAATTTTAAAAAAGATAAGCAGGGCTCCCTCCTCTCCAGGACACCCACTGGTAAGCAAAAAATCCATGACTATTTCAAATTATAGGAATTTTTGGTGTATCTATTTCCTCTACATTCCTACACCCCCCACACACACCCTCATTCACTCCCACCTTCCTTTTTTCAGATGAAATAATTTATTTCCAAACCAGAGTTCTGTGTTGGGAAGAAATAAAGACTCAGCATGCATGCCCACGTTATGGACAACATGAGGGAAAATCAGGTTCCTGACTCCTCTTCCCTATAACAAGAACTGTCTGGTTTAGGATGAGATGAGAAATTCACCTCTGCCTTAAGGAAGTCACTTCTCCCCTAAGTCACACCATGATGGAATGCTCAGAGAGGGCATGTCACATCAGTGCTTTCCGACAAGAGCCAAAACAGCTGATTTGAAGAAAAGGAAAAGTCAATTTCAATCTGACCCACTGAGTTCAGATCCCCAGCTCTACTACCCAGGGGACAAGGCAGACCCATAGATTACCCAGCATACATACCTGTGCACAAATCATTGCACCACCCCCTTTTCAAGCTTCCTTATTTGGAAAATAAGGGTGTCTAAGTAGATTAGGGATTCTTAAAGTTTGTATATGTTATGGAGTACACACAAACACACACACACACACACACACACACACACACCCCTTAGGCAGGCTGGTGAAATTTATGGAGTCCTCAGCATATTTGATTTTTGTTTAACACATAATTAAAGGGCAAAACATGGTTGTAAAACACTTGTGATGCCTCCTTTTGGGGAAGGCTGAGATTGGATGACTGTTGAATTCTGGCATTCTGAGCTACTCTGTGCTAAAGAATGACGGTGTCTGCTCTGAGTCTAGGGCCAATATTAGGAGGGGGTGGGGAGCCCATGGCTTAAGGAAGGGCAAACCTAGGGTGGAAAGAAAGCAGGTTAAAGCTCCTGTGTTAATCAGCAGTAGGTACAGTGGGGGAGGGGGAGGGGGAGGGGAGGGATGGAGGGGGGGGCGGTGAAGAGGGGGGGGGAGGGAGTAAGGGGGTGGGGGGGGGGGGGGGGAAGGGGGGGGGGGGGGGGTGGAGGAGGACAGAGCACCCGAGTTCAATATCTATCTCTGCTACTTATTAACTGTACTACCCTGGACAAGTCATTTAACTTCTCTATGTCTCAGTTTCCTTATATGCAAAATGAAAATAATAATGGCATCTACCTTGTTGGGTGGGTCAGATGAGATTGTGTGTGTGTACACATACATTTTTATATATGTACATTTATAGACGTGCCTAAAAGTGCTATATGAACACCAGTTATGATATGACAATATTATATTACACTATGGCATTTTATTATTAAATCTGTGATCCAAGGACTTTCCTGCACTATGCAGGCTCACCTAACCCAATTCTACAAGCTTTCCTATTCATGAGTTGATCAGCATTTATCAGCAACTGACTTCTCATTAGCACAATCAACTTACTCCTTACTAGGGCCAAGTCTTACTTTACCCTTATGTAGAATGGGGATAATGTGATTGGCACTGCCTCTTTCTGTGAGTTATTGTGAGAATCAAATGATGTGATTGTGTGTGTGCATGTATGTGTGTGTGAATGTGAATATTTCTTTGTACTTATGAGACCCTATGTAATTGTGAGTTATTCTCATTACTCTTCTTATTAGTAATATGTACCCTTGAAATCTAAACATGGATAGGGATCATATTCAGATAGAAATCTGGGCAGGTACTGAGTAATCTTAATATCACCAGCCACAGCTAGAAGGGGGGGGGATGGGAGCAGCTTAGAGACTGCATGCAGATTCACAAAACATAAACCACCATCTGGACCCACTGGCAGCTGGACCATGGGAGCTGAGGGCCTTCTCGTTAGGGTGAAGGGAGATGAAAGGTTTAATCACAGACTGGAACTATTCCCCTCACGATGTTTTCCTCTTGCAGTTTCTTTCCCTCCTCATTTGCCCTTCTCTATTTCCCCATCTCTTCCAAGTCTCAAAAAACAAATCTAGTCTATAACATTTATCATGAGACTTTTTTTCCTCCCTCCCTCCCAAGGGGATTAGCAGTTAATTTAATGTCTGCAAAATGCTTTGAGCTCCTCAGAATAAAGATACCATGTACAAATAAATAAATAAAGGCTTTAGAGGATCAAGTCATCCATCTACTCTGAACTGGACATTCAATCACAGAGTGCTGAAATGCATGCATGAACACATCCGGCTCAACACCTGATCCAGCCAGACTATCCTGCTGACCCAATAAAGGGTTTTTTCCACATGCAATGTAGACAGGAAGGTAAACAATTCCAAATTTGAGTCACCCCTCCTGTTTGTAGACATGGGAACATTCAAAATTAGGCAAAATCATGGAAAGATCATAAGAATTGGAAACAAGGAGGGAAGGAAGGAAGGAAGGAAGGAAGGAAGGAAGGAAGGAAG
>NW_027185720.1:10120936-10127488 GCF_028583685.1 Petaurus breviceps papuanus | reverse complement strand
GGAGGGAGGGGAAGAAGGAAGGGAGGGAGAGAGAGAGGGAGGGAGAAGGGAGGGAGGAGAGAGGGAGGAAAATGAAACACTTGCTGAATCCTTACCATGTGCTAGGCAGAGTGCTAAGTGCTGGGGATTCAAATAGAAATTCTTGCTCTCTTGAAGACCTCAAGTTCTAATGTTGGTTTCAACTGTATGTCTGCTGGTACTTAGGGTACAACAGCAAAGCAGAATGCAATGCCTCTTCTTTAATGTCAACTTCTTTGCCAAAATCATATCAGTTTTTGATGGTTCACATTTCTTAGAGCAGCGGACTTGGTGGTGAGAACTTTCATTTCTGTATTTCCATTAGCTATGACTATAGCACATGCAGGAAAGTTTGCCAGGCTGCAGGTCATTTCTCAGGATGATGGCTGAAGGCCCTGGGACTGTAGGACTGTAAAGCCAAGCACAAGCAGCTCTCCAGAGGACTGCTGCTGTTGAACACCTTTAAGGTTCTGATCACATAATATAGTGAACTTTATTTATTCACCAGTAAACAAAAGGAAAACATTCACAGAAACCAAAGTACAGCATTCACAATGTTATAACACAACAACTTATCACTAAAGTGGCCACATAGTTTTCACCAAAGTGGCCACATAGTTTTAAACAAAAGATATCACTCAATCATTCTTAAGGAATAATACTCCTTAAGTGACACAAAGTACAAAGGTCAAAGTTCTCCACCCCTAGGTCACATTGTCTTAATCTCTCAGTCAAAAAGTCTTCTTTCTCCTTGATTGGAGATTAGTTTCCAATCATCCTTAAGAGGTACAAGGTACAGAGTACAATATTCTCCCACCCCCTAGGCCACAGTCAATCATGATCTTCTCATTCAGCAATAAGTACACAAGGAGAGGTCTTTTCATCTTGACTCAAGGCTGGCCCCCAGATTCCATGGTTCCTCTTCCATGCCAGCTCCTGCCTGAATCTACCCAATTGTCACTTGGATTCACAGGTAGGCAGCTCTCAGTTCCTCATCCAGTTCCATATTGAAGTTCACCATGTCCAGTCCACCTCAAGTCCTTCAGAGTTTCCATTTCTGGGAAGACAAAGCTTAACAGAGCCAAAACAACATTCATTCACATTGATTCACTATCATCTGCCTGTGAAATCAACACAGACCCACAAAGTCTGAGAACTCAACACAAATTGTCAGTATAGTCCCAGAACCTCTGAAACCCTACTCCAGGACTTGTGTAAACAGACAAACAGAAAATCCTCTCTTTCAGGGCTTCCAGTAAGGTCCCAGGGCTTCTGTACAAAGTGTTACAAACACAAATCAACACAGGCAGAACAGACAAACAGAGAGACACCACCACAAGTGTCTCCTTCTCAATTCTGCCCTCTCTCAGCTTGTGCTGAGCTTTTTATCTGGTCATTAGCTCCTCCTTTTTCCTCCCACCTCTTATGTCTTCTCTGTTGCTGTCTTTGGCAAACCCCTCCCACTGTGAGTTTCACAAGTTCTGTTTCTTAACAAAGACTTGATATAATCATGGGTAAAGCCAAAAGAAACTTGAACTGAAACAAGGTGCTAAATAATTGAATAGAGGAAACAAAGCACTAAGTACTTCTTTGCTGGCCATTACAAGGACCATGATCAAGTCATTTACCCCATCCCCAATTTCAGTTTCCTCACCTGTTAAATGGGGGCAATAATAATTTTACTACCTGCTTCAAAGAATTGTTGCAACGAAAGTATTTTTGCTATAAATTCTTTTTTTTTCTTTTTGGAGGGAGGAAGGTAGGGCAATTGGGGTTAAGTGACTTGCCCAAGGTCACAAGGCTAGTTTTTGTGCTAAGGATCTGAGGCCAGATTTGAACTCAGGTCCTCTTGGCTTCAGGGCTGGTGCTCTATTCACTGTGCCACCTAGCTGCCCCATGCAAATTCTAAAGTACTTTATAAATGACACATGATATGGTAGAAAAATGATTGAATTTGGAATAAGAGGACCTGGTTTCAAATACTAACTCTGCTATTCGTCACCTTGATACTTGAATGAGACTTGAGCAAATTATCTAAACCTTTTGGAACTTCATCTCTAAAATGAAGGGGTTAGTCTCTATGGCCTCTGATTTCTTTCCAACTCTAAATATATAAGCTTAAATAATCAAATCCACCTAAGTTAGTTTTAAAAATAACAACAAAACTTTAAAAATACAAACTCAAATGATGAGATGCAAAATATTCATCTGTTTTAGACATTAGGCCATTGTGAGCCCACTTGGCATATCCCATAAACCTACCTATTCTGACATTTATGTTGTACTTTAAAGCTTTTAAAATTTTTCATTTGATGCTCAGAAAAATCTATGAGTCTGGGTACTTGTGATATTAATCCTGTTTCACAGATTTAGAGACAGAGACTCAAGAAAGTTAAATGAATTGCCCAAGGCCACGCAGCTAGGAAGTATTAGCAGCAGAATTGAACCCAGGCCTCTCCTAAATCCAATGCCAGCATTCTTTCTACTACACTAAGTTTTAGACTTGATGACAGACCGAATTTCCAGTAAAGTGTCCTGAGATAATATTCTTCTCCTCTCCTTACTTGTCCCACCCCAGACAATTCCCTCTCAGGGTCTTGGTAGAACTAGACTCCACTAGACTGGCCCATTATGTGAAAACTGGACTCCACTCTGCTTTTTTACATAGCATACCTTATTTTCTTCAATCGTTCCCACAACATTTCCTATATGGTTTCATCTGCTTTCATTTAATTACTTAAAAAGGCCAAGGTCTCCCCCTGCAACTGGTACCATCTCCAGTAATCTTGATGTATATCTCACCATTGGACCCAGATGATTCAGAGGAGAAAATGAGTCTGGTGACTTTGATCAGTCCTCCCTCACTTAAAACCAATTCATTTTCATGTTATGACATCACTTCCCTGATGTCATAGACCTCTTGAGAACTAAGAACAAACAACAAGATAACAACCCAAGTACTCCACTCTCCTAAATTGATTAAAGACTTGTCTATACCTAGTTTACACCTTTGATTGATTAGCTAGAAATAGCTGGGGGTTGTTCATATTTCCCTTAGTTCACACTTCTGATTGCTTGGTTTTAAAACTCAATGAAAGAGAAGGAATTGTAAATATATCAGGACTTATAGGATGTTACTTACATTAATTGGTTGAAGGGTGTAGTCCACTCATATTTTATTAGTATCTGTAAGCAATTACTAAGTATCTAGAAGTGGTACCATTGTTCTGTATGAATTTGACTAGGTGTTCTGTGGGGTCTCTAAGATCCAAGGATATGGTGACTGAATGGGGACAGGTGAAGTGTGTTCCCACTGACTTGAGTCATATTCAGAATAATAAGTACAATAATTCAGGGCTAATTAAAATTTTTTTATTTGAAAAGAGAATGCTGGGAACATAACAGGTCCTCAATAAGTATTTGCTGATGTGTTGATTTTCCAAGAGTTGTCCAAAATTATATTCATTGCAAAGATGAAAATTTACAGGAAGATTACTTGAAAAACATACTATGATTTTTTAAAAAAAGATGTCACTACAAGACCTATTTCCCTACCTTCTTCCCCCTCATTGTAATCTTTACTCTGCTATTGCAATGGGGAAATGTTGTTCAGTCATTTTCAGTCATGTTTAACTCTCTGGGACCCCATTTAGGGTTTTCTTGGCAAAGGTACTAGAGTGGTTTGCCATTTCCTTCTCCAGCTCATTTTATAGATGAGGAAACTGAGGCAAACAGGGTTAAGTGCCTTGCCTGGGATCACATAGCTAGTAAGTATCTGAAGCCATATTTGAACTCAACTTCTTGACTCCAAGCCTGGTGTTCTATCCACTGAGCCACCTCCCTGCCCTGAAGGGAGGAGATAGCTAAGCTTTAAAGTAACCTATATTCCTACAATATTTTAATTTCTCAATGGGATTAGACTTGCAACAATACTGTTATTGTCCCCATTTTAAAGATGAGGAATTAAGTTTTGAGAGGTTAGCTGAACTGTTTGTGGCTGCAGAATTAGGCATCCAAAATGAGATTTTAGTACAGGTTTCTGGATAGTGTGCACACGTTTACGGGTAGTGTGCACACAGTCCAAATAACTAATACAACTAAATAGCATCGGTCTCCAACCTCAGCCAATATCAGAACAGTGTTTAAAAAAAAAAAAACTTCCCCCTTCCCACCTACAAAGCAGACCTCTAAGAAAATGTTTTTTTTTTTTTATCTTCTCTGCAGAAGTGGCAAACTGTGTCTGCCTGCATTTACTGGTCAGAGGTAGTTGATGTTAGTTTTAATGAATGTGTGTTTGTGTGTGTGTGTGTGTGTGTGTGTGTGTGTGTGTTTGAACTGACTTTTTTATATTCTTCTCTGATCTTAGCCAAAAGAGTATCTATACGGGTATGGAAGTCACCTCATGAGGACTAGATGAATGGATTAGTGTAAAGCCTCTCCAAGAGCACCAGCTGGACAGTCAAGTGGACCTGAGTTCACATCTGGACTCAGATACTTGACATTTACTAGATTTGTAACTCTGGGCAAGTCACTTAACTCTGATTGCCTCACCAAAAAAAATGGGAGAACTTCTCCATTGGGGGGATGTACACCAATAAAATAATTATTCTAAGTCTGGCTATCTTACCAGAAGATATATACTAGCAGCTGTTTGGACATACATATTCAAGACAAAAAATAAAATGCCTAATCAGCCATCTTGCAAACTGCTCTATGTTATGATGAGCTTTAAATATCAGCTTCCCTAAGATTATAACAGTAATTACAAGTCAAGTTACAGAATTCTGTTTTAAGTTTGTTTGGCTAAATGTGCACTTAAGAATTTTCTGTGATTAGCATTCCTTTTGTGTATAGGAAATAAATACCTGTCCCATATGTGATCCATATTGGGCATGGAGAACTTTTGTAACTTTCCTTTTGAGAGAAACTCTAGACATGAGCCTAAAGCTATGCTTTAAACAGTTTTTCTCTTGGAACCCAGAGTCAGGATTTAATGAGCAATCGAATATGAGAGGAAGGAGCCTCGTTCTTTTCGGGTTCCTCCAAGGTGGAACCTGTACAAAGCAAATGCCTGGGTTCTTTAGGAAAAAAAAAAAAGGCCACAATACCCCAGCTTCCTAGGCCCAGTAGTGTTGGGTTATTTTTAGTGTTAGATATATAAAATACTTAACAAATCTTAAAATGATTTATTATTAATATTATTATGACAAATTAACTCTAGTTATCACAGACAATTCATTTTAAATGTACCATGCAAATGATACTTGTCATATTTTAAATATGGTCTTGAAGTCTTATTCTTTAAAAATAGATGTATGACTGGTGTTGCCTATTTGAGAGTTCAGTCCACATTCCTGGAATTAATATTTTGGGGGAGGGGGGCTCTCCTCCTATGTATAACGTCATAGGATAGGTGATATGAGGGATTTGAATCAATGAGATCTGGGCTCAAATTGCTTTTCTAATATTTGCATAGTCATGTACTTTTTTGAGACTCAACTCTGTAGTCTGTAAAATGGGTATAATCGTGCTAGATTAGGAGATTCATAAAGTTTGTTTCTACCCCAATACAACTTCTGATAATCTAGGCTTTGCCTTTCAAAGAAAAGCTAAAGCTTCTTTATTTTTTTTTGGAGGGGGGAAAGCATGGCAATTGGGGTTAAATGACTTGTCCAAGGTCACACAGCTAGTTTTGAAGTGTCTGAGGATGGATTTGAACTCAGATCCTCCTGACTCAACTTCTTTATTACTTAGAAACACTGTGGTCTAGCAGAAAGAAGACTGAGTTTTGAATCAAAGTTCTTAGGTTCAAATCCTAGTTCTGTATTTCATATGTTAAGCTATGAAAGTTGCTTAACTTTTGGGGACCTAAGTTTTTTCATATATAAAATGTGGGTGCTAGACTAGCAGGATGCAATGATTACAATCAGAAGGTTCAATCCAGGCAAATCTCACCAATGATACTGACCTTGGGCAAGCTGCTTCCTCCCTATGCCTTGATTCCCAACTCTTTCAAATAAGTGGATTGGACTAAATAGCATCCAAGGACCCTTCCAGCTATACAGTTAAGTATCCTCTGACTAGATGACTTCTAAGCTTCTTATCAACTATGACCTTTCCATAAATTTTCTTAGCCTAATTTATCAGAACCCTCAAACTAGGATTAGTATTCTTCTGTAGTTCTCTAAGGTCTATAAAATATTCCAAATACATGATATCACTTGCTCTCTCTCTCTCTCTCTCTCTCTCTCTCTCTCTCTCTCTCTCTCTCTCTCTCTCTCTCCCTCTCCCTGTCCCTTCTTCTCCCTTCTTCCTCCCTCTTCTTCTCCCTTCTTGTTGGTCTAATTTAGAAATGTCCTTTTAACTCCTAGCAAATCCTTGATTTTCAATCTATCTCACTTCAAATTATTTCTAGGCTATATCTCAAGAAAACCTGCAAAAGGTTGTGCCAACCAGTCCTGTGGTACAGAGGAATTTAATTAAACTAAAAAGTTATGGCACTGGAAGGAAGGAAGAAAGGAGGGAGGGAGGGAG
>NW_027185720.1:10108532-10120836 GCF_028583685.1 Petaurus breviceps papuanus | reverse complement strand
AAGGAAAGAAGGAAGGAAGGAAGGAAGGAAGGAAGGAAGGAAGGAAGGAAGGAAGGAAGGAAGGAAGGAAGGAAGGAAGGAAGGAAGAAGAAGTAAGGAGGAAATGGAGGGAGGGAAGAGAAGGATGAACATAAGGTAAAAGCTATTCTTGAAAATGATAGACTCAAAGAGATTACAGCAATTTAACATGAGGATATGACCAGGTGGGATTCATACCAGGAATGGATAGCTGGTTCAATATTAGGGAAACTATTACCGTAATTGACCACATGAATAACAAAAACAACAGAAATCATATTATTATCTTAATAGATACAGAAAAAAATGACAAAATACAGCACCCATTCCTATTAAAAACACCAGATAGTATTGGAATAAATGGAGCTTTCCTTAAAATGGTAAGTAGTACCTATCTAAAGCCATCAGCAAGTATTATCTATAATGGGGATAAGCTAGAAGCCTTCCCAATAAGATCAGGGGTGAAACAAGGATGCCCATTATCACCAATATTATTTAGAACTCTACTAGAAATGTTAGTTTTATCAGTAAGAGAAGAAAAAGAAATTGAAGGAATTAGAATAGGCAACATGTAAACAAAACTATCACTTTTTGCAGACGATATGATGGTATACTTAGAGAATCCTAGAGAATCAACTAAAAAGCTACTTGAAATAATTAACAATTTTAGCAAAGTTGCAAGATATAAAATAAACCCAGATAAATCATCAGCATTTCTATATATTATCAACAAATCTCTGCAAGAAGAGACAGAAAGAGTTCTTTTTAAAATAGCCATAGACAATATAAAATATTTGAGAGTCTACTTGCTAAGATAAACACAGGAATTATATGCACACACTAACAAAACACTTTTCACACCAATAAAGTATGATCTAAACAATTGGAAGAATACCAGTTGCTTATGGGTAGGCCAAACTAATATAATAAAAATGGCAATTCTACCTAAATTAATTCACTTATTCAGTGCCATACCTAAGTATCTAAAATTTTATTTTATAGAGCTAGAAAAAAATATTAACAAAATTTATCTGGAAGAAGAAAAGGTCAACAACATTAAAGAAATTAATGAAAACAAATACAAAGGAATGTAGCATAGCCATACCAGAACTAATACTATATTATAAAGTGGCAGTCATCAAAACTACTTGGTACTGGCTAAGTAATCGGTGGAATAGATTAGGTACCCAAGACACAATAGGAAGTGATTATAGTAACCTACTGTTTGATAAACCCAAAGACTCCAGCTTCTTTTCAGATAAGAACTTACTATGTGACAAAGGCTGATTGGAAAGCTGGAAAACAGTATGGCAGAAACTAGGCATAGACCAACATCTCACACTGTGTACCAAGTTAAGGTCAAAATAGGTACATGATTTAGACATAAAGTGTGAACCATAAGCAAATTAGGAGAGCAAGGAATAGGTTACCTGCCAGATCTACAGAGAAGAAAACAATCCATAACCAAACAAGAGATAGAGAACATTATGAAATGCAAAATGGATAATTTTGATGACATTAAATTAGAAAGATTTTCCACAGACAAAACCAACACGACAAAGATTAGAAGGAAAGCACAGAGCTACGAAACAATTTTTACTGCCAGTGTTTCTGATAAAGACCTCATTTAGGAAATATATAGAGAACTGAGCCAAATATATGAGAATACAAGTCATTCTCCATATGATAAATGGCCAAAATATATGAAAAGGCAGTTTTCAGATGACAAAATTCAAGCTATCTATAGTTATATGAAAAAAACATGCTCTAAATAACTATTGATTATATAAATGAAAATTAAAACAGCTCACACTGATCAGATTGGCTAATATGATAGATAATGAAAATGATAAATGTTGGAGAAGATAAAGGAAAATAGGGACACTCATGAATTGTTGATGTAGATGTGAACTGATCCAACCATTCTAGAGAGCAGTTTGGAACTATAACCCTAGAGCAATCAAACTACGCATGCCCTTTGATCCAGCAATACTACTACTAGATCTGTATCCCAAAGAGATCATGAAAAAGAGAGAAGGACCAACATGTACAAACATGTTTATAGCAGCTTTTTTGGTGGTGACAAAGAATTGGAAATAGAGGGGATACCCATCATTGAGGAATGGCTGAACAAGTTTTGGTATATGAATGTAATGGAATACTATTGTGCTATAAGAATGATGATCAGATTTCAGAAAAACCTGGAGAGACTTACATGAACTGATACTGAGAGAAGTGAGCAGAACCAGAAAAAATATTGTACACAGTAACAGTAACATTGATGATCAACTAAGATTTACTTAGCTCTTCCCAGTGAAACAGTAAGCCAAGATGATCCCAAAAGACATATGATGGAAAAAGCTATCTACGTCCAGAGAAAGAACTATGGAATCTGAATGCAGATCAAAGTATATTATTTTAACTTTTTTATTGTTCTTTTTTGGCTTTTCCTTTTGTTCTGTTTTTTTCTTTCATACTATGACTACTGTAGAAATATATTTACATAATTGCATATGTATAACCTATATCAGACTGCTTGCCATCTTGGGGAAGGGGTGATGGAAGTAAGGAAGCATTTGAAACTCAAAATCTTATAAAAATGAATGTTGAAAGCTATCTTTACATGGACTTGGAAAAAATACTATTTATCAAAAAGAAACAAGGAAGAGAGAGAGAGAGAGAGAGAGAGAGAGAGAGAGAGAGAGAGAGAGAGAGAGAGAGAGAGAGAGAGAGAGAGAGAGAGAGAGAATGATAGCCTGTGAGCAACAAAACAGGATGATGGTGGGAAAAGAATTGTATTTTGATTCAGAAGACCTGTTCAAGTTAGAATCATAGTTCCAACATTTACTAACACCGTGTGGACAGACTTGTCACTTCATCCGCTCTGAGCCTCAGGCTTTTTCATCTTCAGAATGGGCAAAATAAATCTTACAGGACTTAAATATGCAAGCCGTAAAATTCTCCAGAAATGGAAGCTGTGACCATTTCTCCCAAAATAACAAATGGGGCTCCTCATGTCCTTCCTGGTGCTACCCAATTGGACTCCAAGCAAAGGAGTCCTTCCTGGAAGGTCTGGGCTAGTTAGACTTGATTTATATGGGACTTAACACATTCAGAATAATTGGCCTGGGCTAAGGATGAAGCAACAGATAATTTAGCTTCTGCATGACCTTTTTTTCATCTGCATTCTCTTTGTTTGCCATCTCCTTGCCCTAAATTGTTCCTAGTTAATTGGTAGCTTGTCCTCCAGTCAGAACGCCTGTTTTGAATTCTGTGTAATGCATTATGAAATAATCTAGTTTCTGTGACTTCACATGGTTCCCATGGCAACAGGTAATGTCATTTTTTCCAAAAGAACAATTCAATTTCCCAGTTTCCAAATGTGTTGAGAGGATGTAAACATCTAAGGTCAATTTCCAGGAATATGACTGTTTGAGACAATAAGGCATGTCAAGGATGGCTCGCATTTTTCTTTTTGGTGGTAGTTGTTACTTTGGTGTTCTTTTTTTCCTACTTACAAGGAAAAGTGTCCAAGATTTTTGAAGAGGTAGACCATGTACATTAAAATGTTAGTTCATTAGCTGAGTAAGGGTGGAATCTTCTCTAATGCTGAAGGCTAAATCAGTTACCTCAGACTCCATGGAGACAGGACAATCAATAGCTCACTTAGCCCTACGCTAGAGAACCAGAAATGCTCACATTCCATATGGATCATCCAGGAGTGCACAGGGCTCTCTTGGGAGGGGAGGGGGAATGTTGTCTCTACTTTTAATTTGTGATGTTGAAGTTTAAAGTTTTCCCAAATGAAGCATCTCAGGAAATGGTCATTTATGGCGTTTCCATGTATGCAGCAGACAGAGAAAATTTAGAATTATGAAGCTATAAAACATTGTATTATTATATTTGAATAACAACATAGCTAAATGTTGGAGAATGTTCATGTTGGGTAATTTCTATCTTGTTTATCCCAAGATCACTAGCAAAACTCAGATATCCAGAACAGAGCTAAGAATCAAGAAGGAATCTTCCCCAATTCAAAGAAATTCAAGAAACATTTCTTAATGGGCTGATGTGTGGGAGTAAGCAGCTTGGAGTATGGGGTAGTAACAAGAGAAGTCAAGAATATCTGACTTCAATTCCTACCCCTGACACCTACTGGCTGTGTGACCCTGGGCAAGTCATTATTCTCTGCAGGGATCCCAGGTGACAAAGATTCTAGTTAGACCATTAATTGCCTTGTTTCTATGGAAGCTGGGTTGACATATCTACAGAGTACAGCAGCTTGAGGTCTCTGCTACCTCCACCCCTAAAACTGTTCTGTCTGCCTCAGGAAAGGGGATCAGGTTGGGGGGAGACTTCAAAAGTTTTTGCCTTAGGTTAAAAAAAGTCTGAATTAGGACTCTAGGAAAATAGATGAGCAGAGGTACAAAGTAGGAAAGCAAAGGAGCAATAATAGTAATGATATTATTAATAATAATATTTTTTCATTTTTCAAATGCTTTATTAACTTCTGATTTACATCATTCATTTCCGCCAGATTTTGAGTAACAAATTTTCTCCCTGTTTTCCCCTACCCAATGCCCCAAAATAACAGTCCCACAGGATATACCCTCCTCCAATCTGCTCTCTCCCATATTTTCTCCCTTACCCCTTTCAACATGTCCAGTAGGGCATGGCAGATCTCTATGCCCAAGTGCCTGTATATCTTATTTCCCAGTTACATGTAAAATATTAATAATATATATTTAAACATTTGATTTTAAAACTTTGAATTCCAGATTCATTCCCTTCCTCTCTTGTCACCCACACTTTCTGGGAAGATAAGCAGTTCAGTGTAGGTTGTACATGTGTAGCTAATGCAAAACAATAACATAGTAGATATATTATGAAAGACTGACTATATTTCCCTCCCTCCTATCCTACCTCCCACTTGTTCTATTCTTTACTTTGATCCCATCCCTTCTCAAAAGTAGATGCTTCCATCTTCCCTCCCCCCCAGCCTGCCCTCCCTTCCATCATCCCCCCTCTCATCCCCTTCCCCCTACTCTCCTGTAGGGTGAGATACCCTATTTAGTGTGTATTTCATTGCCTCCCCAAGCCAAATTCAATGAGAATAAGGTTGACCCATTCCCTTTTACCTTCCTATTCTTCCCCTCCACTGTAACCATTTTCCCTTGCTCTTCTTTATGAGATAGTTTATCCCATTCTGTCTCTCCCCATCTCCTCTCATTATATTCCTCTCTCACCTCTTAAGTACCCCTTTTAAGTATCATCCCTTCCTGTTAAATTGGTCCTGTGCCCTCTATCTCTCTATACCTGTAAACATATATACACACATTCGCATATGTATTCATATGCCCATATACCCTCATATATAGACATATATATATATATATATATATATATATATTTCTATTCCTTTCAACTATTTTCATACTGACAAAAGTTTCATCAGTTACAATTATTGTTTTTACATGTAGGAATGTTAATAGTTCAACTCTGGTAAGTTCCTTATGATTGCTTTTCCCTGTTTACCTTCTCATGCTTCTTGTATCTGAATGTCAAATTTTCTATTCAATTCTGGTTTTTTCATCAAGAATGCTTGAAAGTCCTCTATTCCACTGAATGACCATATTTTCCCCTGAAACATGATACTCAGTTTTGCTGGGTAGGTGATTCTTGCTTTTAATCCCAGCTCCTTTGACCTCCAGAATATCGTATTCCAAGCCCTTCGATCCCTCAGTGTAGAAGCTGCCAGATCCTGGGTTATCCTGATTGTGTTTCCACAATGTTCAAATTGTTTCTTCCTGGCTGCTTGTAATATTCTCTCCTTAATCTGGGAATTCCAGCACCTGGCTATCATATTCTTAGGAGTTTTCTTTTTGGGATCTTTTTTCAGGAGGTGATCAGTGGATTCTTTCAATCTCTATTTTGCCCTCTGGTTCTAAAACATCAGGGCAGTTTTCTTTGAGAACTTCCTGGAGGATGATTTCTAGGTTCTTACTTTGATCATGGCTTTCAGGTAGTCTAATAATTTTTAAATTATCTCTCCCGGATCTATATTCCAGGTCAGTGGTTTTTCCCATGAGATATTTCACAATGCCTTCTATTCTTTAATTAGTTTGGATCTTTTTAACAGCATCTTGATTTCTAATAAAGTTATTAGCTTCCATTTGCTCCAATCTGATTCTGAAGCCATGATTCTCCTCAGTGAGTTTTTGAGATTCTTTTTCCATCTGGCAAAATTGGCTTTTTAAGGCATTCTTCTCTTCATTGCTTTTTTGAGCTTCTTTTGCCATTTGAGTTAGTCTATTTTTTAAGGTGTTATTTTCCTCCGTCAGGCTGTTGACTCTCATTTCATAATTTTCTTGCATCATTCTCATTTCTCTTCCTAATTTTCCCTCCACTTCTCTTATCTGCTTCTTAAGGTCCTCTATGGCCTATAACCAACTTGTATTTTCCTTTGAGGCTTTTGGTACAGGAGTTCTGACTTCACTGTCTTCCTCTCATTCCATGCTTTGCTCCTTTTTGTCCCCAAAATAGGAGTCTAATATTGGAATCTTCTGTCTGCTTTGTTTCCTTTGCCTGGTCATGTCGCCCCTCAATCACTTGACCCCTGTGCTTTTTGCCACAGTATGATTCTGCCACCAGACAGGGGAAGTTTCATACCAAAAACTGGGATTTTCTCAGCTGTTGGAGGTATTAGATGGGTGCCCTCTCTGAGGCCTCCATGGGCTCTGGCAAGCTGGGCACATGCCCCAGGACCTCCACACTAGACTGCAATCCAGATCCAAGCAGGTTAAAGTAAGAGTGATTACACCTCAGACTGGTCGCTTGGACCCCCTGCACTGTGCAGGCCAGGAGCTGAAGCTGCCACATGGGTGTGGCTGGTTGTGCCATGGCTTCTCACCCTGGGGGTAAAATCCAATGCGCTCCCCCTTACTGGGTCCCAAAGTCCAGAGTGCACTGACCTCTCCCTTTGTCCTTTCGCATCTATGTGTTGATAATTCTGGAAACGGCCACAGGTGCTGCTGATCTGGTGTCCCTCTGGCCGGCCTAAATAATAATTATTATTATATTTCTGAGTAACTAAAATAAATAGCAAACAGTGCATGTACTGAAAGTAATATGGACCATTCTTATGAGAAAAACTCTAACCTCTCACTCAGTCTATTTCTATTTTAAACAGGGTTCTAATAAATAAAGTCTTGTGGTTTCCAAGATAGCAGCAAATCAGGAACAAAAAATAGGTGTTGGGCATGAGGAATGAAGTGGGAATAGAGGAAATTGGCCCATTGTTAGCCAGGAATGACATCTAACAGGAGTGGAGAAGACAGAAAATATATTTTTAATAGGTATAAGAACTCAAAAAGTAAGAGAATTTGAGGCTGACTAGTTAAGAAATAAACCATCTTATGGTGCTATGGGGTGCTTGGGTTTTGCTACATCATAATGTAACATTAGAATGTTTATACTTCAAGGCTCTGTGCTTTCACTCATGTGAGCCTATTGTTGTATATACAGAGAAATAGTCTCAAGGTCAGAATTGGGAAAGCAGTTAGAGGGTGAAAGAATTCACTTAGACATTCTGTTAACCATTGAGCGTTGTTTTTATTTACTTGAAAAAGTACATGAACCTCTTACTGTAGTCCTGGGACTGAGTAAAAGGTACTGATATTTGGGGAGACTAGGCTTATATAGACAGACAGCTAGACAGTCCATGGATTTTTAGGTTCTTATGATGGTTAAAGATTATGGACGGGAAGATTTTTAGTGTTTTATGGTTGGTTAAAGATTAAGGATAAGGGTAGAGGAATACAGGTTAAAGATTAAGGATGAAGGCAGAGGGGCACAGGTTGAGGGAGACAAAAGCAATTCTTTTGGTACAAATGAAGGAGAAGTTTTATGGTATTTCAAGATAAGGGGAAAAGGACTTTAGAATGTTCTCAAGTTATAGTATGAGCTGCATAATGAGACCCCTCCCTAAGAGCCTTACTAAGAACTAGAAAAACAACCCTTAATATTATTTTTAACCCCTAGGGAACTCTATGTTGTATCCACATCAGTAGCCCCTCTGTAAGAGTGGTTGTAGCTGAAAAATTCATTACCAACTGCCAACTTATTGGAGAATCTCTCTGAACTTAGCTGGAATTGACCTCAGGCTGTGTGTGTGTGTGTACCCATACTTACATCTGAAGCAATGCCCATTGGGTGACTAAGGGCTAGGTAAGAATTGAGACAAAAGGGGCGGCTAGGTGACACAGTGAGTAGAGCGCTGGTCCTGGAGTCAGGAGGACCTGAGTTCAAATTTGACCTTAGACACTTAACACTTACTAGCCTTGTGACCTTGGGCAAGTCACTTAACCCTAATTGCCCTGCCTTCCCCCCTCCAAAAAGCAAAAAAAAAATATGAGACAAATGATGGTCACCTAATTTACCATTACAAAAATATCAGTCTGGGAGGAGAAGATCCGCAAATTTCTGACCAGAACAGAAAAAAAAATTACAATTTACACTCATTCTAAGCCATGAAAATCTAAATAATGAGCCATAGAGATTTGGGCTAGGTACTATTATTGGTCATTCAATAAAAGCTAGAGTGATTTGGGTTTAAAAGCATAATCAAGTAGTTCTATTTGAAACATAATGGCCTGGTCCAGAAAATCATTGGGTTCCTTTAAAACCATTATTTTTAAAAAGGCCTAGGATTTTTTTTTCAGAGCTATATTTCAAGAAATCTTAAATGAAAACTACACAGGACAAAAGGTAAATTGTCTCAGCTTTTAGAAAAAATAAATCTAGCCTTCAAGTCCCAAATTATCTTAGAAAATATAAACAACCAAAAATTATTTTCCTATAGAAAGACCACATACATGCAAGGATATGCTTCCTCAAGTGGAGAGAGGGTACAGGATTAGCAAGGGGCTGTAGTTGTTTGTGGCTGCAAAGGAGGCAGAAGCGATATCTTCCCTTACCCTTGTCCAAGAGAGAATTTCATTCCTGCCAGGTGCTTTTTTTCAGATCTAGTTTTGAGGGTCTGCAAGCCCTAAAGACCTTAATTTAGAAAGCCCAATGTCATCCATTGAATCCCAGGCCATCACCATTTCTCTTAATTTTTGCTTGTTGCTGGACGTCAATGACTCTGGAAGAGAGAGTAAGGTTGACAACTTTGTGCAGCTCTGTGTCGCTTGAATTCAAGTAATAGGGAAATTAAGACATTACCCTCATGATGCCATCGGCCCTCTTCAAGAACAAAGGACCATCACCACCAAAGACACACACACACACACACACACACACGTGTGCATGTATATACATAGATATATATGTGTGTGTGCATACGTGTGCATTGTGTGAATATATATACACATATACAGATACATATCTACAACTATGTAGGTCTTATATGTTATCTTTCTAGATATGGATTGATTGATATATCCATTTAAACATTGATATTGATAGCTATCAATCACTGATAGATATCTGTGAAAATATTTCATTCCCTCCCTATTAGTCCAGAAGCTCCTTGATGGTAGGAATTGTCTCATTTTTATGCTTGTATCTCCAATGCCTAGCATGGCACCTGCTATATCATCAGCATCATCAAAATGCTGTTTGATTGATTGCTGACTGATTAGTAAAGACATCAGCTTTATCCTTTATGACTGAGATGAAGTTAAAGTATTTTGTCAACAGTGACTGATCTGACAAAAAAGAAAAGATTCTTCAAGGAGGTGGGAGTGAAAACAAGTCATGGAGATTATCTGGACTTGGTCAAGCAAAATCATCCCTTTGGCTTTGTGTGGCACCCCTGGTTTATCCTACTGGGATGCTAATGAGAGACGCTACACATATTGCAATAAAATATGATGCAGTTCAATAACAATAATAATCAATAGTAATATAGAGAGCTCTTTAAAATGTTTACATAACCCTTTCCTTATGACGCCTCATCTCATTTAATCCCCACAACAACCCTGTGAGGTGGGTGCTGCCAATCATATTTTCTCTGTAGATGCTCATGGTGGCACTGCCAGTGACAAAGGGAGTGGGGCATGCACTTAGGGCTTCATAAGGTCAGTGCTCTTGGTGCTCTGCTTCTCTAGACGCCAAAGGGTGCTCTTTATAAATGCACACCCAATTCACTAACACAGCATGGAACTGTGTTTCCTTGATGAGGTTAGTGAGTCCAGGTAAGAGTGGTTGTAGCTGGAAATTTTTCTTTCTTTTCTTTTCTTTTCTTTTTTTTCTTTTCTTTTCTCTTCGTTTCTTTTCTTTTCTTTTCTCTTCTCTTCTTTTCTTTTCTCTTCTTTTCTTTTCTTTTCTTTCCTTTTCTTTCCCTTTCTTTTTTCTTGTCTTTTCCTTTTCTCTTCTCTGTCTTCCCTTCTCTTTTCTTTTCTTTTCTCTTCTTTTCTTTTTTTTCCTTTACTTTCCCTTTCTTTTTTCTTGTCTTTTCCTTTTCTGTTCTCTGTCTTCCCTTCTCTTTTCTCTTCTTTTCTTTCTTTTATTTTGTAAAACCCTTCTGAACTTATAGGAAAAATATGGAGCTGGATTGTAATAACTAGCTTAGTGGAAGATTAACTGGTACTTTTTTTAAAGCATTCTTTCATGGCACTGTCCTGAGACTTTGCTGAAAACTCCCAGACTTCTATTGTGGTAGAAGTGGATAATTCTACCTTTCAGAAGGAAAAAAAATCAGTTCCTCAATCATTCTGTATAATGGGAAAACATTCTGCCATGAGTGATCATTTTTCTTGGTAACAGAAACTAACTCTTAAAATGCCCCAAGTTTTCTTTTACTTGTAAGACGGTTGGTTTTTCGAACCTTAGGCCCTAATCCCAAACGATGGGGTGTTAAACATATGTACTTGTTTAAAAAAAAGCAGAAATATGTCTAAAACAAATGAAAATTCTCTGTGTGTGTGTGATGGGTCCCTCAGACAGCCTAATGAATCCTACGCATCCCTTCTCAGAATACTGTTTTTAAATGAATAAAATAAAATATGTGATAAGAAAGGACAGCATTAAAGAAGTAAAGATGTAATTTTTCCCATCTAAATTCAAGGACTCCTGAAATCTATCCACAGATTCCATCCAGCTTATTATGAGCTTCAGTATAAAACATTCCATGCCTTTTCCTTTCCTTCTTAATCAGAGTATACAGAATATACTTCAATCTTTTCTTTATAACTTGGGGACCTTGTCATACATGTCAGTTGTCTAGTGGATAAAATGCTGGCCTCAGTGCCAGGAGGATCTGAATTCCTCTGACACATAATGGCTTTATAACCTAGAACACTAAAACTAAAACTACTTTAAACACTAGTCATTAAAACCCTAGGCAACTCTGAAATTATAAGATGCAGAGATCTGTTTGGATACAGGGAGTTCCCTAGAGCAATGAAATCGTTATATCCAGTCCCAAACAAAATGGCAGTGGGATGGTGCTGTGTTGGGAGGAGCACTGTACTTGGCATCTGGAGACCTGGGATGGCCAAGTTCCTCTTCTGATGCATTCCCATCTTGAGGTGGCTATTGATCTTGAGGTGACTATTCTCAAAGCTTTGGCATTAGAATGCTAGCTTCAGCAAATCTTATCAGTTGTCTAAAACTTTTACATGGGCCTGGTGATGGGCTTCCTTCCAACTCAGCTCAGCCAAGTTTAGAGTAACTTGTCAAAAGATTGGCAGTTGGGTAATGAATTTTTCAGCTTCAACCAGCCTTAAAGAGGTGTTACTACCCTGTGTCCTAAGGGCTTGTAATATGTATCAGTGAAGAGAAGATCCATGTGAATGAAAGCTCACAATTTTGAAGTATAAACATTCTAATCTTATTTTGTGATATGCCTAGGCACCCCAGAGAAGTATTGGATTATTTATTTCTTAGTCAGCACTCCCCCAAACATGCTTACTTTTTGAGTTCTTATACCTATTAAAATAGATTTTCTGTCTTCTTCTCCACTGTTAGCTTGCTCGCTTCTGACTGACAATGGACCCACTTCCTGTGCTCCCACTATACTTCCCATATCCCAATCCCCTACTCCTGATGTTTTGCTTCTGATTTGCTATCTGGGATACTACTGGACCCAATTTATTAGAACTATGTCTAATATAGAAATGGATTAGTAGACGCTGAGGAGTTTAGAGATTTTTCTCATAAGTAAGGTCTATATTACTTTTACTATAGGTACTGTTTATTATTTATTTTGGCTATCCAGAAACCTCATTTTACACACACACACACACACACACACACACACACACACACACACACACACACACAC
>NW_027185720.1:10037717-10108522 GCF_028583685.1 Petaurus breviceps papuanus | reverse complement strand
CACACACACACACACACACACACACACACACACACACACACACACACTGTTTGAAAAGTCTTAGTGCAGTTTTAAACTATTAAAACTTTGTAACTTTTGTATTCTTGGAGTTTCCTGTAAATTAGATCAGATTTGTGAGTTACATGACTTAAGGAAGTCTCAGAATGAAGGATTTTTCTTTGCCATTGTAGATCTGCAGGTACTCTGAAACTCAGAGAGTTGCCTAAGGCTCTGAGAGGGTTAAGTGGCCAGTGTGTGTCAGAGGTTAGCAGTCTCTTGATTTACTAAACTAAAGAGAAGATCATGGGGTTGAGGGAGGGAGGAGCAGGCCAGTAACAACCTGGGAAGCATTCTTGAAGGATGGTCCTTGAGCAAAACCTTAGAGGTTTTCAAAAGGTAAAGTGAAGAGCAATAGTATTCCAAGCACAGGAAATAGCAAAGCCATAGAAGTGGGATCGCTAATAGTGTATACCAGGAACTGTAAGTGGACTGGTTTGGCTATAACTTCATGTGTTTGGGCAGTAATATGAACCCTTCTATTTGGGGATTGTTCAGAATCAACAGCAACAACAGCCTTACTTCTTGACCTATTTGAAAGGAATAATTTAAAATTATTTTCTTTCTGAACTCTTGGGGTTTGACTTCAAAGGAAAATTGGAGCCAGATTGTGAAGGGCTTTAGCTGCCAAACAGAGGAGTTTGTATGAATCCTATCGGAAATGCTTCTAGCTTATCCCCATTACATGTAATACTTGCTGATGGCTTTAGATAGCTACTATTTATTATTTTAAGGAAAAGTCCATTTATTCCTATACTTTCTAGTGTTTTTTTAATAGGAATGGGTATTATATTTTTTCAAAAGCCATTTCTGCATCTCTTGAGATAATCATATGGTTTCTGCTAGTTTTGTCGTTGATAAGATCAATTATACTGATGGTTTTCCTAACATTGAACCATCCTTGCATTCCTGGAATAAATCCTACCTAATCAAAGTGTATTATTCTTGTGATAAGTTTCTGTAGTCTTTTTGCTAATACTTTATTTAAAAATTTTGCATCTATATTCATGCGGGAAATTGGTCTATAATTTTCTTTCTCCATTTTGTCTCTTCCCAATTTAGGTATCAGTACCATATTTGTGTCATAAAAAGATTTTGTTAGGACTCCAAAAAGTTTGTAAAGTATTGGAATAAATTGTTCTTTAAATGTTTGATAGAATTCTCTAGTAAATCCATCTGGCCCTGGTGATTTTTTCCTAAGGAGTTAATTGATGGTTTGTTCAATTTCTTTTTCTGAGATGGGGTTATTTAAATAATTTACTTCCTCTTCAGTTAATCTGGGCAACTTATATTTTTGTAAATATTCATCCATTTCACTAAGATTGTCAAAATTATGGGCATATAACTGTGCAAAATAATTCCTAATTATCATTTTAATTTCCTCCTCAATGGACGTAGATTCACCCTTTTCATTTTTGATACTTATAATTTGCTTTTCTTTTTCTTTGTCATATCAAATAAAGTTCTATCCATTTTTTGTTTTTTTTTTCATAAAACCAGCCCTTAGTTTTATTTATTAATTCAATAGTTTTCTTAATTTAAATTTTATTAATCTCTCCTTTGGTTTTCAGTATTTCTAATTTAGTATTTAATTGGGGATTTTCAATTTGTTCTTTTTCTAGCTTTTTCAGTTGCATGCCCAATTTATTGACCTCCATTTTCTCTATTTTATTTTCATGTTTGCATTCAGAGATATAAAAGTTCCCCTAAGAACTGTTTTTGCTGCATTCCACAAGTTTTGATATATTGTCTCATTGTTGTCATTCTCTTGAATGAAGTTACTGATTGATTCTATAATTTCTTGTTTGACCCACTCATTCTTTTGGGTTAAATTATTTGGTTTCCAATTAGTTTTCAGTCTATCCTTCCATGGCCTTTTAGTACAAATAATTATTATTTCATCATGATGTGAGAAGGATGCATTTAATATTTCTGTCTTTTTGCATTGTGAGGTTTTTATGCCCTAGTACATGGGCAATTTTTGTGTATGTTCCATGTACCACTGAAAAGAAAGTATATTCATCCTCATTTAATTTTCTCCAGAGGTCTATCATATGTACCTTCTCTAAAATTCTATTCACTTCCTTAACTTCTTTCTTGTTTATTTTGAGGTTAGATTTGTCAAGTTCAGAGAGGGAGTAATTGAGGTCCCCCACCAGTATAGTTTTGCTATCTATTTTTTCCTCTAATTTCCTTAACTTCTCTAGGAATTTGGCTGCTATATTACTTGTTGCATTTATGTTTAGTAATGATATTGCTTCATTTTTGAAACCATTTAGCATTTTAGCAGGATATAGTTTCCTTCCTTATCTATTTTAATTAGATCTATTTTTGCTTTTGCTTTATCTGGGATAAGAATTGCTACCCCTGCTTTTTTTATATTAGGTGAAGCATAATATATTCTACTCCATTTTACCTGTGTGTATCCCCCTGTTTCAAATGTGTTTCTCATGGACAGCATATTGTAGGATTATGATTTTTAATCCATTCTGTGATCTGCCTCCATTTGATGGGAGATGGGAGAGTTCATCCCATTCACATTCATAGTAATGATTAGTATCTGTTTCTTTCCCTCCCCTTATGCTTTTATTTCTCCCTTCTCCCCCTCCTTAAGAGTTTGCCTTTTGAGCACCACCTCCCTTAGTATTCCCTCTCTATCTACCCCCTCCCTTTACCTACCCTTCACCCTTACTATTTCTAATCTCCCTTCTAACCACCCCCTCCCTTTTCCTTCCTACTGCCTGCCTGTAGGCCACAATAGATTTTTATACTTAACAAAGTATGTTATTCCCACATTTAACACAATCTGATGAGAGTAAATCTCATACAATGCTCATCTCCCTCCCTTCTTTCCCTCTACTATAATGAGTTTTTGTGTCTCTTCACTTTAGAATCCTATATTTTACTGATTATGTTATTCCCTCCTTTAACCAAAACTAATGAGAGTAAAGTTCATACAATGTTCATCTCCCTCCTTTCTTTCCCTCTACTATAGTTTGTATATATGAATCCTAAAGGCAAATGTAGTTGAGTTACAATGAACCCCAATCTTAGAGTCACAAAGGACCCCTTCATTCCTCCCCAGGCTGCACTTAGCATTTAGTCCAGTGCCTGGCACATAGTAGGTGCTTAATAAATATCTACTGAATAAACGCACTGCTGACTTATCTCCACAGGACTTTGTTTACCATGCCATGGCATTAAAAACCTGAAACCTTTTCACCCTGGAAGCTCACTCTGCCCCTAGACTACTTCTTACCTTGGAAGTATTCTCCTCCTTTGTCACCACTCCCTCTAATTGTCTAGTAGGGGAGAAGAGTGGGGGACCTATGGCTTATGGCCTCTAGGTCTTCAAATATGGCCCTTTGACTGAGCAAATTTCATAGACCAAATCCCTTTAATAAAAGGATTTGTTCTGTAAAACTTGGACTCAGGAAAGAGGCCACACCTAAGGACCTAGAAGGCCAAAAGTGACTTTGAGGTCACAGGTTCCCCACCCCAAATAGTTCCTCCCAGAACACTCATTTTTAGGAAGATGTCCAGGGCTAACTATATTTTCATCCCTCTCCATCTGTCTCTCCAAAGGATATTGTCTGCTATGCCCCTGTACCTTCATCTGACCTTCATGCCCTTTGCAGCTCCATGTCTGATGGGGGGGGAGTTGTTATCTCCTCCTCATTACAATGAAAAGTTAAGTGTGGGGACTGTCTTTTTTCTACTTGTGTTTGTATTCTCAGTACTTAGCATAGTACCTGAAACATAGTGAGTTTTTAATAAGTGTTTATTGATTTTCTTTTACATTGGCCAGCCTTGAATCTTGGTCCCACCACTTACTATCTGTATGACTTTGGGAAAGTCATTGACTTTTCTGAACCATGCAAAGAGACTTCAGTAGGGCAAAAATGATATAGGAGAGCATTCTAGGCATGATGGAGAGTCTAAGAAAGGTCTTGGAGTTTAGGGTTTGAATGTGATACAGATATGAGCAGGAGTAAGTGGGTCAGTCATTCAGTCCTACATTTATTCATTTCTTTGATCTGCTCATTTATTTATTTTTTTATATCTCTCTATCTACCTATCTATTTATCTGTCTGCCTATTTTTTGGTTCATACCTTATCCACCTTCTCCTTCTCTGTCCTCATTCTTGTGTTTATTATTCATGGGCATCATGACAGAAAAGAGGGGGAAAACACAAGGGTGAACTATTTTATAGCCTCTTTCCCCCCAAAAAAAACCAACAGCAATAACAATGTGCTCATAGAATATGATGACTATTAGAGAGAAGTAAGCAGCATGATCAGAGGTGGGAGTGGCAAAAATTTGTTGATAGGCATTGTGTTTTGACTAAAAGGAGTTTATTAGGGGAGAAAGTTGGGGAGGGTTGACTAGTCAGTCTCTCATAAGTATCTACATGTATCTAAGGATATATCTATATACATACATAGAGATATAAGGACCTCCTCAAAACCAAAATTTTGTAGTATATGAAAATATGGATCATAGAAATAAGTTGCTTCAGAATTAGATTGGAGCAAATGAAAGCTAATGATTTTATGAGAAATCAAGATGCTGTTGAACAGATCCAAACAAATGAAAGAATATCTCATATAGAAGAGTCAAGGGAAAATGGTTATAATGGAGGGGAAGAACAGGAAGGCAAAAGGGAAAGGGTCAACCTTACTCTCATTGAATTTGGCTTGGGGAGGGAATGAAATACACACTAAATAGGGTATCTCACCCTACAGGAGAGTAGGGGGGAAGGGGATGAGAGGGGGGATTGATGGAAAAGAGGGCAGGCTGGGGGGAGAGAAGTTGGAAGCACCCACTTTTGAAAGGGGACTAGATCAAATTAGAGAATAGAACAAGTGGGAGGTGGGATAGGAGGGAGGGAAATATAGTCAGTCTTTTATAATATATCTACTATGTCATTGCTTTGCATTAGCTACATATATACAACCTATACTGAACTGCTTATCTTCCCAGTAAGGGTGGGTGACAAGGTAGGAAGGGAATGAATCTGGAATTCAAAGTTTTAAAATCAAATGTTTAAATATATATATATATATATGTATATATATATATAATTATTAATACTATTTTACATGTAATTAGGAAATAAGATATACAGGCACTGGGGCATAGAGATCCATCATGCTCTACTGGAAAACTCGAAAAGGGTATGGGAAAAAATATGGGAGAGAGCAAATTGGAGGAGGGGATATCCTGTGGGACTGCTATTTTGGGGTGGGGGGTATGGGAAAAATGGGGAGAAAATTTGTAACTCAAAATCTGGTGGAAATGAATGATGTAAATCAGAGGTTAATAAAGCATTTGAAAAATGGAAAAAAAAATAAAAAATCACGTTGAGTGAAATAATGTTACAAGGGGGAGTCATTTCCATAAGTACAACTATAAATGTAATCTGCAGGAATCACTTTTATCAGATTCAGATTCAGCCTCTCATTGGAAATTATAGTGAACTCACTATCTTACAAGGAGCCCATTCAATTTTGGAATAATCAAATTTGTTTAAAAATGTTCCCCAATATTGAACTGAAACTTGGCTTTTTGTAACTCCATTGATTTAACTTAATTCAATTTTATTCTGTGTCAGGTCCTGTGTTAGTCTCTGGGAATAGAAAGTAAAAAGTGAAACAGCCCTTGTACCCAAAAAGCTTATTTAATAATCCCAATTCCACCCTATGGAGTTGATTCTGATGAGCTAATAATTCATCAATATTTTAGTGTGTGAGAGAGAAAGAGAGAGAGCAAGAAAGAGAGAAAGGGAGGGTAGTGATAGAACCAAGATGGCAAAGTACAGGCTGGGACCCAAATGAACACTCCCAACATTGCCCTCCAAATAATTTTAAAAGAATGACTCAAATCAAATGAGTGACAGAGCCAACAAGAGGTCATAGGGAAACACTTTTTACAGCTTAAGACAATTGCTGAGGTCCCCATGCAAGATCTGTAACCCCAAGGTGGCCACAGGCCTGGAGTGTGGCAGGAGCCCCAGTGGTACAGCAGCAGCTTCAGGGGTTCCTAGTCCATAGATTATAAGGGGGTCAGATAACTTGTTAGAAAGAGATGACAGTGGATCTTTTGTTGACGTTGGGTGACTGGCAATTCTGCTGCCCATAAGCAGTTTTGTATTGTAGTTGTGGGGTAGAGAGGAGCATGTGTGGTTGGTCACAAGGGAACAGGGGCCTGCTCACAGTTCCAGGGCTAATAGGAGTGTTAGTACTTGTGGTTGCAGGGAGCAGGGGCCCTTCCTGGATAAAGACCAGAGCACAGATCAGAAGAACAGTAAACATACCTTTTCCTGGATAGCCACACTTTGAAAACACCAAAACCACACAGACCCCTCACAAGTAGCTCTGAGAAGAACAGCATGAAAAATCTGAAGATTAGCACAGTACCACTCCATCTCCAGATGACAGAGCCCAACTTTAACATAAAGATCAAAGTGAAGAAGTAGGCTGGGAAAACAAATGAGCAACAGCAACAAAAAGGAACTTGACCATGAAAAGATACTATGGTGGCAGGGAAGACCAAGACATAATCTCAGAAGAAGACAAACACAGAGAAAATAACTACAAGCAAAGCCTCAAAGAAAAATACTAATATGACTCAAGGCCAAATCCTGTAGGAGTTAAAGAGAAAAGTGTTGTAGAGAAAAATGGGGGAAAGAAATTAGAGTGATACAGAAAATTATGAAAAGAGAATCGGCAAAAAAAGAAAAATGTTTGGTCAAAGAGACACCAAAAATAAAAAAAAAGAAATACTGAAGAAATCATCACCTTAAGAAAACAGAATTGGCCTAATGGTAAAAGAAGCACAAAAATTCACAAGGGAAAAAAACTCCTTTTAAAGAAGAATTGGACAAATGGGGGAAAAGGTACAAAAGCTCACTAAAAAAATTCGTTAAAATTAAAATTTGGTAAATGGAAGTTAATGATCCCATAAGACTTCAAGAAACAATAAAGTACACAAGGAAGAGATTTAATAGGGAGGGGGGAAATGGAGGGACAATGCTTGAATCTCATTCTCATCAGAATTGATTCAAAGAGGAAAGAATATATTTATACACACTCAGTTGGGTATAGAAATCTATCTTAACTAATAGGGAGATAGGAGGGAAGGGGATAAGAGTTATGGATTGGGGGATGCATAAGGGGGAAGGTAGATTGGGGGAGGTAGTTATCAGAAGCAAGACAGATTTTTGAGGAGGGACAAGAGAGACAGAAGATATAGAAACAGAGGAAAGTATGATAGAGAAAGTTGAATAGAATTCATAAGTGGAACAAGAAGTGAGGCCTCCTGAGTCATAGGTGAGTACTTTTTTTAAAAATACCATAGAGACAGAGCCAAAATGATGGCTTCAAGCCTCACTGGAGGTCTTTGAACATAGACTGGAAAACTGCTTGTGGGTATATTGAAGAGAAAATTGTCCTTCTTATACAGGGCATGGATTAATTGACTTCTGAACTCCCTTCTAGTTGAGCAATTCTGTCCTTGTGATTCTGTCATACTGATATGGCAGGGCTAGTGATTCATTGCAGGTTGATGTGAATTCCTTAATCAACCTGTCCTGGGTTTGTTTACTTCTCCCTCAACCTTCATCTTTCCAATTTGAATAAACTTCGTTATGTGATTCCATTCTTATTTAACCAAACTCACCCCCTTGAAAATTGTCTCACTCCTTTGTTTTGTTTTGGTTTAATTGTTCATTTTTGTTGATTTCCCTCTAGTTTTATTACATCTTCTGCATCATACCTGAAGTGGCATGGCACTGCTGTCCAAGGTGCTGACCAAGTACCATTTCATTCAAGGACATTCATCATTTACCATTGTTAAGGACATCCAGAATTGTGCTAATCTTTTCCCTTGAAGCAGTGCATTTGACTGCTATCTTCAGGGAGCATTTTGCAATGGAATTCCAGTTCTTTTCCTGGATCAGAAGCAATATCTTGGAGCCCATCATCCTGTGAATATACTTTGACTCATCCCTCCCCCCCCAAGAGTATTGTCATTTTTCCACACCTGCCACTTTCCAGCCCACCCACACAGTTGACCTCAATCCCCTTACAACTCATCCCCATGGAATTGACATTTTACTGAATTCCAGTATACCACAGTACCTGAATGGGGTTATTTTTATTTGCCAGATTGGAGCTTTGCTGCCAACCTACTCCTCCAAATCATCTATACAAATGTTAACTAAGACAAGCTACCTTGGGAATCTCATTCATGGCACATGTGTCTCTAGAGATGAATCCCTGACCTTTTCCCCAATCTCTTTGTTGTACCCCCTCTTTTAGTCCCCCATCATATGTTGTTCTCCTCCATTAGAATTTTGGTCCTTGAGGGCAGGACCTGTCTTATTTGCTGGTGTTTTTATCTCCAACACAACACAAAGCCTGGAACATAGTAAGTGCCTGATAAACATTCTATTTAGTATTCATTACAGTGTAGCAAACATTAAGTCCTTACTGCCTTCAATGTACTCTGCTAGGCACTGGAAATAAAAAGATGACTAACCACATAGTTCCTATGCTCAAAGTGCTTACCTTGTTATATATTGCTTTTCTTAGAAATGGTGCTGATGGGCAAGATGGAAGGTTAACTTGAGCTCTCTGAAAATTCATTTAAGGTTCATTTAAAAAGGGGATGATAATCTAATAGACTTGCATCATGACTGATGACAAAAATGCTCTATCAAAGATGGAAGCAGAATCTTGTTTACTAGCATTCTTTCAAGGAGAGAATGGATGTAGTATAAAGATCCATTGATTTGGAGTCAAAGTACCTGGGTTCAAATCCTGGATATGCTCTGTACTGCCTTGTGATGCTGGCAACTTACTTAACCTCCAGAGGTTCAGTGTTCCCCTCTATAAATTAAGAGACTTAATTAGATTATCTAAGAGACCCCATCAGCTCAAAATACTATTTTTATTCAGAACAAGAGTGTGGGAAAGATAGAAAGGGGAATTATAATTGTAATGTGATGGCCAAAGAGTAAAAGGTCAATTGGATGTTTTATGTCAAGCTCTCAGTGAATAACAGATTGCCTACAGGGTAGAAATCATTAAGATCCTCATTCTGCGATCACACAGACTAATCATTCAAGCAAGATTATATTTGTGGAGTCCTACAAGTAACCTCTGCTCTGATGGCTGATCAACTTGGTATAAAATTCGGACCGTGTCATCCTCCTATTCAAAATGCTTTGGTGGCAGCTCCTTCTGGCATTTAGGATAAACTACAAAGTCTCCTATTTGGCTCTGAAAGCCCTTCATGAGCTGGCTGTAGCTTATCTTTCCAGGGCTATTGCACACATCACTATTCTCCTTGCACTCTGTGTTCCAGCCAGCCTGACCTACTTGCCAGTTCATCAAACACAACATTCCATCTCCCATTTCTTTGCCTTTGTAAAGGCTGTCCCCCATGCCTAAAGTGCTCTTCATCTCTGCCTCAAGACATCCATTGCTTCATTAAAGTCTTGGCCAAGGTGCCACCTCTTACAGAAGCTTTATCCTGATTTTCCTTACTTACTAATAGCCCCTTCAGCACCATGGGAAATAATTTGTTCATTTTTAAAAATTTTTTAATGTACAAATAATTTCTCCCCAATAGAGTATAAGTTCCTTAAAGTGAGGGATTATTTAAAATTTGTGTTTATATCCTCAACATTTGCACATAGGAGACATAAAATCATGATTGTTGACTGAATCCCCCAGGGCTTGTAAATGAATGAATAGAAATTTATTATTCATTTGCCATGTGCCATTCTCTGTTCTAATTTCCAGATATGCAAATACAAAATCGAGACAGTCTGTGAACTCAAGGAGTTTATATTCTAGCAAGGGAAAGGGACTAGTTCCTTTCTTAGTCCCATTCTAATATATAGAAATGGTGACCAGTAAAGGGAGCATCTAGGAGTCACAGGGGAACATAATCTCTGACAGGAATTCCCAGCTATCAGCACAAGCTGAGACTCAGTGGCAAGGGACTCCTCAACAGAATATTTTCCATGAGGGAATGAAATGCTTTTAATGACAACTCTTACATACTACCTCCTGCATAACTTCCGAGTTTCTTTGATTGGGAGAGAGCACACCCATTTCAATTTAGAGATGCAAAGTGCTGTCTTGGTATAACAGGAAGTGCATGGACCAAGAGCTGAGATCCTGTCACACCCATCCTCATATCTTCAGAGATGGAAATGGAATGTTGAAAAGACACACTGTTCATTCCATTTCAAGGCATGCAGTCATACTAATGAAAATGACTGGTTTTCATTAATAAGTTACTCAAATGAAGACATACATAGGTTTGCATTTCATGAATGGCCACAAATGTGTAGGTTGATTTCAGGCAACAAAAAAGAAAGGTTATAGGATTATGATTTTGAACTGGAAGAAATCTAAGAAGCCGTTTGTTTGAGATCATGGGATCAAAATCTAGAACTGGGAAGCAACATAGTTAATGAGAAAAGTTCTCACTTTGGAGTCAGAGGACTTCAGTTCAAATTCTGCCACTAATATTTATTAACTATTGAACAAATAATTAAGCTGTCAGTTTCAGTTTCTTCATCTGTAAAATGAAGATGTTAAATGTTCTGAAGTCCCTTCCAGCTCTACATATATGATCTTAAGTTATTGAGCCTATCAGAGCCTCTGTTTTCTCATATGTAAAAAGAAGAGATGAATTTCTGGTACTCCACTGAATGGAAGACAGAGTGAAGACCTCCTCCCCAAACCTCCATTGGCCAACCATCACTTCATTTCCTACCAGTCTGGACTTCTTCATTGTGTCTCCATCCTCTTTCTGGGTACCTTCTCTCCTCCCTCCCCCAACATTCTAGGTTCTTTTTACATATTACCTTCTTCCATTAGATTGAAAGGTACTTGAGGGAAGGGAATATCTTTCTTTTTTGTATGGATATGCCCAGTGCTTAGCAGAGTGCTCGGCATACAACAGGCACTTAATAAATGTTTATTGACTGAATAACTAGATGGCCTCTAGGTATAACCTTCCAGTCTTAGATCTGTGATACATTCCTAAATATTAGAAACAAGACTTGAGCTTAAGTTGTTTCAAGGAGAGAGTTGACAGAATTTCACTACATATATATGCACATATGTGTATATATACACATACGTGTACATATGTGTTCACACATATGTAGATATATGTGTGTGCATTTTTCACAAACACAAAATGTATGTATGTATGTATGTATGTATGTATGTATGTACTTGTGTCTATATAGATAGATAGAGCACTGAACATCTGGTGAAGTCTGACATAGATGCCCAATTCTTACAGGAGCACTGACCCTTCTTTTGATGTATATTTTGGTACATTCTGAAATGAAAATTTACATTTTGTCATTACACATTTTCCAACATTAAGTACTCCAGTCTTTATGCTGTATTGCCCATGAAAAATATTTTTCCCCTTCATTATAGAAATGGTTGGCAGTATTTTTTTTTTGGTCTCACTGTTTTTTTTTTTTAATTTTGAAAAATCTACAGCACCCCAAGAGAAATCAGTCACTGGGTCCCTCTGAAAGACTTTGCTTGTTTTCTGAGGTTTGATTACACTGTTTTACAACAATATTTTTTTTGATATTGTTAGTTCTTGAATAATAATACTTTATTCGTGACATTGCTTATGACACTTTCCTTTTCTCTTCAGGGCTGCTAATTTGATTTCATTTGGAAGGGGTCCATAGTCTTTGAAACTTTTATTTTTTTCCTCTGAATTTCAGTTTTCTCATGTATAAAATGAAGATGCTGGCCCACATGATCTCTCAGATCCTTTTTATATCTGCCTTCTATGATATTATTTTGGGGAAGGTCAATATATGTGATTTCATTGATATAAGGAAAGGACCATAAAATGTACCATGTCATTTCTCCCTGTGATATCAGGGTGACTATATCCCACAGAAAATATCTATAAACAACTCAGCAGATCAGATAGGGAAGCAGCAGATATGAAGGACTCAACTCTGGAGGAATGTCAGGTGAGGAAACTCGCTCTGCCAATGTAGGTTGGCACCTTCTCTGCACTTTATAATTTTTTAAATTACCTCAAATCCTGAGAGGTTAAATGATTTGCAAAAGATAACATCTAGTATGTGGTGGAAGTAGAGGCTTGAAACTACATATTACTGGCTTTGAAATAAGCTCTCTGTTCCCAGTCCCATCCTGGATGTTGTGCCAACCTTTGCAGGAGGGATGAGAAGTGTCCTACAGCAGGTGGCTCTTGAGGCCCAGGTGTAATGATTGCAGGACATAATCTGGATCTTAAAGGATGGGTGAAATAGGGGAAGCATCTTAAAACCAAAGGACTGCCCCACCCTGACTGCCCACATATTTGTGTCTGATTCCAGTTTGGTGGGTATAGTCCAAAAGAAAAAGAGAAATAGACATATAACCTGATTTTCTTCCTGTCTCTGGACATTAGAGGCATTTAGAAACATGTAATTAGTGTGAAGCATTCAGAGACAGAACAGACACATTATGGTCAAATTCCTTGGCTTTCAAGACCTCATAAAGTAGGGATGCTGCCCATCTATGGAAGCTATAAACTTCTTTCTCTTTGAATTGACAGAGAAATATTTAGCTGGGGTTGGAAAAATCCTCTAGGAAAGTAATACATGGGAAGAAAAAAAGTGAGAATCTTGCTTTATCTGAGAACCAGTACTTCCCTTTTGACATTTCTTAAAGCATAAATTTTATGGCAAAGATGTCCCGGGAGACAGAGCGCTTGCTAAACTCTAAGCAGAAAGCATATTGCATTGTGGGCCCAGGGAGAATGGTGGCCTTGCCTATTGTTATCCTGAGCACACTCTCAGCTGCAATATCCCTTCAATGCTCTTTCCTTCCCAAGGTTAGCTCACTGGGGATGAAAGAAAAGTCTTTACTGTCTTAAGAAATCTATGTGGTTTTTTTTCTCCATTTCCCCTGCCCTCTGATACCTAACAAAATCCATTTGAAAATGCAACACATCATATATTTTACTGGTTGTTGGTATTTTTCTTTGCTTTTCCTTTTTTAATAAGGAGATAGTGTGGGTGTAGTGGAAAGTATATTGATGGTCAGGAAACCTGGGTCTTACTCCTGGCTTTGCCACTAACTAGCTAAGTGATTGTGGGGCAAGTCATTGTACCCTAAGCATCATTCTGACACTGTTTATCCCCTCTTGGGTGTTCTTCTACAAGGGGCAGACACTAAGGTGCTGACAAGAAAATCTTAGAAAAAATATGAATATTTCATCCCCTTCAGGCCATATGCGAGAAAAAATAATAAACCAGCAATAAAGATTCATGGTTTCATAGTCTTCTTTTTTCCCTTTCTTTGTGTGGGGAAATAGTCATGTTGGTAAAAAAAGTTAAAAAATTAAGCATGCCTCATAGAAAGTTTTATTTATGGGCTCATGACTCTAGAGCTGGAAGGTATCTTAGTGACCAGTGGGACCAATCTTCTCATCTTACATGTGACAAAGCTAAGGTTCAGGAATGTGTGTTTTAGTTACATTCATGTGCTTTATTTCCCCACTTGGCTGGACTTAGCACACACAAAGTGCTTGAATGCTTTTCCTCCCTCCCTCCCTTCTTTCCTTCCTCCCTCCCTTCTTTCCTTCCTCCCTCCCTTCTTCCTTCCTTCTGTGTGGGGTATGGGGACCCCAACAATCCCCCTCCCCAAAAATTAAAAGTCAGAGGTGCCTTGAGGAAAGAACAGGAAGTTTTATTCAGTTCTTGAGAGAAAGGGGCATCCCTCCCACCAGTTCGAATCAGTGGAATAAGGTGAGTTACAGAAGACAGAGCAAGAATTTATACCCTAACAAAGTCAAGCCCCCTCCCACCACAATCCCTTCTCTCTTTAGCTGGGAGGCGGGCTTACAATCTGAGCTTGAAATATTCTCCAATGGCAAAAAAGCAAAGAAGCCTTCCACTATCCCCTATTGGCTGGGAGGCAGGTTCACAGTCTTGGCACAATAAAGGCCAAGAACAGGGAAACAGCATATTGTTCATGTCTTTATTTAGCAAACACTAAAGCAAGGGAGGGGTAAAGGTCACAAGCAAAAATGGACATCTAAAGACTCCTAAAGGGCTTAATGCTGTTGCGGCAGTAGTAAAGAAGTGGGGAAGGGTGAAACCAAAACTCAGGCCTGTTCCCACAAGAAACCTTACTAGACTTTAGGATATAGGCTGAGAAGTTTTCATGTCTCCCACTCACTTCATTCCTTCCTTTCCTCCTTCCTTCCTCTTTCCTTCTTTCGTGACAATGATTGTATCACATGTAAATTTTGCTTCTCCTCCAGATTCTTACACATGATACAGTAGAATGAGCTCTTAAAGCTAAAGAATTTGGTTTTGCATCACTGGTCCAGTGAGTTGGGCAAATTGTTTAGCCTCCCTGGGCCTCAGGTTACTCAGCTGTAAATTGAGGGGATCAGATTGGATGAACTCTAAAGTCCTTCATTTCCAAGCTTCTTGTCCTTTGTTCTCCTCTAAGTAGTCCATGATCCAGTGACACCTGCCTGGCCTTCTTGCTGTGCCTCAAACTATATCCTCCATCTCCTGACTTGTATTTCAAGTCCACAGCCCACCCCCAATTCTAGAGCTTTCTCCCTGCTTCTCTCTAGTTCTTAGCTTCCATGAGTTTCCTCAAGTCTCAACCCAAACCATACCTCCTCTAAGAAAACTTCCTCAGGAGGGGCGGGGCGAGCCAAGATGGCAGCATAGAAGCAGGAAAACACCCTGCAGTCCCCCATAACTACCTCAAATACCTATAAAACATGACTCTAAACAAACTGTAGAGCTACAGAACCCACAAAGTGACAGAGAAAAACAAATATCCTGCTGAAGACAGCCCAGAAGGCCTGCTGAAAGGGTCCATTGCGGTATGACAGGAGCAGAGCCCAGCCCCACATGAGCCCACAGTTTTAGCCCCAAGGTGGCGTCTACTAGCCACAGCTGAAGGGACTTAAGGAGATTGGATCACCAGCAGCTCTGGCAGTTTCCAGAATTATCAAGCCATAAATGCCAAAGGCAAAGTAAAACGTCAGTGTGGACTTTGGAAACAGGGTGTCTCAGAGTGCGGTCGGAGAGTGCCCCCGGAGGGAGAAGCAGCTAAAGTGCAGCAGTCCTGAAGCCACCTGCCACATAGTTGCTTGAGAGCTGCTAGCCTGCAGATCATAGGGGGACCAAGCGACCATTCTGAGGGGTAATTGCTCTTGCTTTAACCTGCTTGGATCTGGATCACTGTCTTGGGTGGAGGTCCTGGGGTGTGTGACCAGGTGCCAGAACTGGTGGAGGCTTCAGTGAAGGCACCTAACTAATATCTCTGCCATTTGCGAAAACCCCAGCAATTTGGGACAAAACTCTCCTCTCTGGAAGCAGAGTTCCACTGTAGCAAAAAGCTCAAAAGTCAAGTAATTGAGTGGCAACATGAGCAAGGAAAGGAAGCAAAGCAAACACAGCAGTCAAACCTTAGATTCATTTTTTGGGGATAAAAAGGATCAAAGCATGTAATGGGAGGAAGACAACCAGGTCAAAACTCTTTCACCAAAAGCTTCCAAGAAAAATATGAACTGGTCACAGGCCATAGAAGAGATTAAGGATGATTTTGAAAACCAAGTAAGAGAAGTGGAGGAAAACATTGGGAAGAGAAATGAGAATAATGCAAGAAAATCATGAAAAGAGGGTCAACAACCTGACTGAAGAAAAGTACACCTTAAAAATAGACTAACTCAAGGCAGCTAGGTGGCACAGTGAATAGAGCACTGGCCCTGGAGTCAGAGGGACCTGAGTTCAAATCCAGCCTCAGATTCTTAACATAAAAACTAGCCATGTGACCTAGGACAAGTCACTTAACCCCAATTGCCCTTCCAAAAAAAAAGGAAAAACTAGACTAACTCAAATGGAAAAAGAGGCTCAAAAAGCCAATAAGGAAAATGCCTTAAAAACCAAAATTCCAGATGGAAAAATAATCTCAAAAATTCACTGAAGAGAATCATTCCTTGAGAATTAGATTGGAGCAAATGAAAGCTAGTGAGTTTATAAGAAATCAAGATACTATTAAACAGATCCAAACAAATGAAAAAATAGAAGTTAATGTGAAATATCTCATTGGAAAGACCACTGACCTGGAAAATAGGTCCAGGAGAGATAATTTAAAAATTATTGGATTACCTGAAAGCCATGATCAAAATGAAAGAACCTAGAAATCATCCTTCAAGAAATTCTCAAGGAAAATTACCCTGAGGTTTTAGAACCAGAGGGCAAAATAGAGGTTGAAAAATATCCAATAATCACCTCTTGGAAAAAGTTCCCAAAAATAAAACTCCTGGTAATATTATAGCCAGTTTCTGGAGTTCCTAGATCAAGGAGAAAATATTACAAACAGCCAAGAAGAAACAATTTGAATATTGTGGAAATACAATCAGGATAACACAGGATCTGGCAGCTTCTACTTTGAGGGATCGAAGGGATTGGAATGTGATGTTCCAGAGGTCAAAGGAGCTGGGATTAAAACCAAGAATCACCTACCCAGCAAAACTGAATATAATGCTAAAGAGAAAAATATGGTCATTCGATGAAATAGAGGATTTTCGAGCATTCTTGAAAGAACCAGAGCTGAACAAAAAAAAAAAAAAAATTGACTTTCAAATACAAGAAGCAAGAGAAACATGAGAAGGTAAACAGGAAAAAGAAATAATAAGGAACTTATCAAAGTTGAACTATTTACATACCTACAAGGAAAAACGATAATTGTAACTTATCAAACTTTTCTCAGTATGAGGACGGTTGAAGGGAATATAAATGCACACGCACACATATACATATATATATATATGTCTATATAGGAGGGTATATGGGCATATGAATACATATGTGAATGTGTATATATATGTGTACAGGTATACATAGAAAGAGGGCACAGAATCAATTCAATAGGAAGGGATGATACTTTAATGGTAAAATTGAGAGGTGGGAGAGGGATATAATGAGAGGAGATAGGGAGAGCCAGAATGGGGTAAATTACCTCATATGGAAGAAGCAAGGGAAAAATGTTACAATGGAGGGGAAGAACAGGAAGGAAAAAGGGACTGGGCCAACTTTACTCTCATTGAATTTGGCTTAGGGAGGGAATGGCATACACATTAAATAGGGTATCTTGCCCTACAGGAGAGTAGGGGGTAAAGGGATGAGAGGGGGGGATGGTGGAGGGGAGGGCAAGTTGGGGCGAGGGTAGTTAGATGCATACACTTTTGTAAAGGGACAAGGTCAAAGTAGAGAATAGAACAAGTGGGGAGTTGGATAGGATGGAGGGAAGTATAGGCAGTTTTTCACAATATATCCACTATGGCAATGTTTTGCATAGCTGCACATGTCTGACCTATATTGAATTGCTTATCTTCCCAGTAAGGATGGATGATGAGGGAGGAAGGGAAAGAATCTGGAATTCAAAATTTTAACATAAAATGTTTAAATTTTTTATATACATAATTAGTATTTTTTTTACATGCGGCTGGGAAATAAGATATACAGGCACTGGGGTATGGAGATCCATCTTGCTGTACCAGAAAGTTGGGGGCAGTGGGGAGGATATAGGAGAGAGAAGATTGGGGCAGAGGGTAAACAGTGTGATTGCTGTTTTGTGTTGGTGGGTAGGGGAAAGATGGGGAGAAAATTTGTAACTCAAATCTTGTGGAAATGAATGATGCAAACTAAAAATAAACATAAAATTTAATTACAAAGAGAAACCTTCCCTGCACTCCCCTTCATAAGAGTACCTTCTTTCTGTTGCTTATAGGCAGTTTTCCCACATACATCTTGTTTGTGCATTGTTGTTTACATGTTGTCTCCCCCATTGCCCTATGAGCTTACTGAGAATAGAAACCATCTTTGACCTTTCTTTGTCTCCCCAGCCCTTAGCACTGTGACTGACATGTGGTGGTTCCTTGTTAATTGATCAAGCCTTCTTGTTAAAGGTATCATTTCCAGCATTTCTGCAACAGGTTAGGTATATGTTGGTTTAATTTAACTTCTAGTCTTGGGGATTCAGATTTCACATTTTCAAATGGGAGACTTTGACCCCGCAACAGATAAAGGGTGGATTTGGAGTAAGGAGGATCCAAGGTCTAAACCTGCCTTAGACACTCACTAGATGTGTAATATTGGGCAAGTTAAAAATAAAGGCCTCTATCTACCTCAGTTTCCCCTTTGTAAAAATCAAGATAATAATGGCACCCACCTCACAAGGTTTTTATAAGAATAAAATAAGATAGCATAAAAGTGTTTCATAAACCTTAGAGTGCTATATAAATGTTAACTATTATTATCATCATTTTATTACCATTATTATCTCTTGTTCTTTCTGGTTTATCTGTTCTCCAGTTCTACAAAACTGAGAGATTTGGCTTAAAAGGAACCATCTTCTCATTCCTACACTTTTGTTTTTCTGGTCAGTACCTTTTATTTGTGCTATGGCATGTCAAATCTCCACCCCCTTCATTTAGAATTAGAAATAAATGCCAGTCATTACAGTGCTAATGACTGAGGGTGGAGAAGATGCTTTAGATTAGAAGGAGGTAGAAGATATCTTGCTATTGAATGAATTGAAACTGATACTTAATGCTCCTTTCTAATGTAGTATTTTATAGCAACAGGAAACCAAGGTTCTCCAGATCTTCATGCTTTCACCTTTAAGAGTTGGCTTTAAGAGTTGGGATACTTCACCCTCAGGGCAGCTAGGTGGTGTAAGGGATAGAATGCTATCCCTGGAGTATGGGGGACCAGAATTCAAATCCAACCTCAGATGTTTACTAGCTGTGTGACCCTGGGCAAGTCATTTTAACCCTGTTTGCCTCACTTTCCTCATGTGGAGAAGGAAATGGCAAACCCCTCCAGGATCTTTGCCAAGAAAACTCCAAATGGGGTCATCAAGAATTGGACACAACAGAACAAAAACAACAAATGCTTTGACCTGCATCCAGTTGTAAGCAATTGTTTACACATCATTAACTTATTACTGTGCTCAAGTTAGATAAAATATAGAATTCTTAAGGAGCTGAGAGTGAGTAAATTAATGAAGAGATATTCATTAAGCACTTATTTTATAGCAGCAGTAGTTAACATTTAGATATAACTGTTTGCAAAGCACTTTACCACTATTAAATTAGGTGTTTCTCACAATAGTCTATTAAGGTAGGTGCTATTATTATCCTGATTTACAAATGAGGAAAGTGAGATCGAGAGAGATTACATGATGTTACTAGTACGGTAAGTGTCTAATTTTGGATTCAAACTTGTCTTCTTAAGCCCAGTGATCTATCTACTACACCACCTAGCTCTGTGCTCTGCACACAAACAAGACAAAAAGCAAGAACTTCTAAGAAGGGTGTATTCTAAAAGGGGAAAACAACATATTTAGGAGAAGAGTGGCCAAAGAGTGGTGGCTTGATGCAGGAAGTTAAAAGGATGCTAAGTTTGGTTGGTGAAATCATAGTGGGATTATGAATAGTCCTTTCCAGGAATGTCATTATTGATTTGATTATTCTAAGAGCTGAAAAGGGGCTAGGTGCAGGGAAGCCAGGAGATGGAGACATAAGTGAGGCTATGTGACTTGCACATGGCTGGAGAGCAGCATAGTAGTTCTGGCATAAACTCTTATTAATCAGAAGTTCAGGGCCTCCAGGCTGGAGTTGGAGTGCAGAATCTCTGGTCAAAGCTGGTAATGGAATACAGCAGAATCACTGTATGTCAGTGATCAGTCACTGAGAAAACTATTATGAATAAATAATGCTGCAAAAATGTAATGAAATGGGAGGGAAACATAAGAAATGATAGTAGGGACAGTTTGAGGGACACATGTCAATTGATGGAAAGTGAAGTGAAGAGAGCAACATATACAATGACAACTGATTTGTAAAGAACAGACTTAGCAAGTGAACACTCATCAATGCAATGACCATTCTAGAGGACCTATGATGTGGAAATATATTGCCCACCTACTGACACAAGGCTCATGGTGCAGAATGAGACATCAATTTTCAGACAGCAACGATATGGAAGAGTTTTTATTTTTATTCTTGGTTGAGTTGGGTTGAATTTTTGTTTGACTATGCATATTTGTTACAAAGGCTTTGTTTGCTTTTTCTAATGGGACATGAGAGAAATAGAGGAAGAAAGGAAGACAAAGAGAAAAGGAAGATAGGAGGATGAGAGAAAGGGGAAGAAGGAAGAAAGAGAGATAGGGGAGGATGTTATATATATATGTGTGTGTGTGTATACACACATATATACATACATACATTGCATGTGTGTGAGTGTGTGTTAGTAAATACACAGAAAAGAACAGAAGAAAAAAAGTATCACAGACAAGCAAAACCATCTGGAAAGCTATAGGGTGAATATATTATATAATATCAAAGAAAATAATCTATACATAAAATGGTTTTAATGTTTCATTTACATTTACATTTTTTCCTACTTTGCTACATATGCAGAAATGTCCATTTAATTTAGTGTTAATTTAAAAATAAAAATGAATACTTTAAAAAAAAAAAACTATTTTGGCTACAGAATTTTATGGATCTTCAAGGAGTCCTAAAAGTAATGATGTCAAACTCAAATAGAAATGGAGGACTCTAAACCATATACAGGGATTCCTGAGGGCTCATATTGACTCAGAAAATCATATAACAGCATTATCTATGTTCTACTGCATTTTTATTCAATTCATTAAATATTTCTCAATTATGTTTAATCTGATTGAGAGCACATTTAGGAGAGTTGAGTGCTAGGTAGCACATTTGATACCTCTGATCCTAGGCACCCCAGATGATCTATAAGAAAGGGACCTACCAGAAATATTGGCAATTGTGGCACAATCTTGCAGCAGTTTTGTGAAGAATATGATGTTGGTCTTATATTCTGACACATGGTAATTGAGAATGAAATCAACTTGACAATTTTCCAATAGATATAATATAAGAAATAATTAATAATAATAATAACTAACATTTATGCTGGTCACTGTGCTAAGCATTTGACAATTATTATATCATTTGATCTTCATAATAACCCTGAGAGGTAGGTGCTATTATTATCCCTATTTTACAGACGAGAAAATTTAGGCAGAGATTATGTGGCTTACCCAGGATCACAGTTAGTAACTGTCTGAGATTGGATTTGAACTTGGGTCTTCCTGACTCTGAGACTCCATCTACTGTACAACCTAGCTTCCCTACATATTTAAATTTGTTGTAAAATAATGCAGCTCTTCTGTCAGATTGTTTAGTCATACATATCAGTCAACCCAAAGTGTGTTAATTAGAAACAGCTGGGGACAGAGACGACATCACTCTATTCTTAAATTCTAAAAAAAATCACTTCTTGGGGTTTTTTTGTCTGTGTTTTCTTTCACAACATGACTAATATGGAAATATGTTTTGCACGACTGAACATATATAACCCAACCTATATCAAATTGCTTGCCTTCTCAATGAGGGGGAGAGAGGAAAAAATTTTGGAACTCAAATTAAAAAAAATAAATGTTAAAAGTTGATTTTACATGCAATTGAGAAAAACCAAAATATTTGATGTAACTCTGTTTGTGTGTATAGTATGGGATATATAATATATGTATATATTATATATAATATAAAACATATATATTATGGAACCTATTTGAGAAAGGGAATCACAGGGAAAAAAAGAAACTGCAAAACTGGAAAATAAAAACATCTGTCAAAAGAGTCTGAGTGTAAGGGGTGGCCAGGTGGCTCAGTGAGTAAGAGCACCGGCTCCAGTGTCAGGATGACCTGGAGATCGAATCCCGGGTTCAGACACTCAGCACCCCACCCAGAAATAACTGGCCGCGTAACCTTGAGCAAGTTACTTAACCTTGATTGCTTAAAAAAAAAAAGAAAAGAAATGTTAATTGAAAAAAAAAAAGAGTCTGAGTATGTTGGCCTGTAAATCAAAGCTCATCTCAAGGCTCAGAATAGAGACTTGTTGGTTATAGACATAGTGGGATGAGTGATAATGATCTAATGCAACCTTACTAGATAATGGTAGGGACCTAGATCTACTCCAGAAAGAAAAAGTTCTACAATGCTGGTTCATTGTCATTTAGCCATTTAAAAATATCTCTAGAATCACAGAAACTCGGAGTTGGTAGAGACTTCAAAGGCTATGGAATACAACTTGTACCTGCCCAAGAATCCCCACTGACAGAGAAAATTGCACAAGTGCCCATCAAGTAATTTTTAAACACCTACAAGGTGTTTAAATAACAAGCATGCCATTCCCTTTGAGCAGTTTCTTCCCATATAAAACCTAAATCTGTCTCTCCCCTCCCCCACCAAATCCACTCCTTTGTTCCTAACTCCACCCTTGGTTTCCTTCCATCTCTAGATCTTAAGCCTGGAATTTAGGTCCTGACCCTATCTCTGCTATTTATTACTATGGATGACCTTAGTTAAATGATTTGCCTTCCCTCACCTGGAAAATGAGGAGTTTGGATTCAATGACCTCTGAGGGTCCTTTGCAGCTCTTGACCTAGATTCTCAGTTCTTTGTCCTTTAGACATCCAGAGAAGGATGCCTCTTCCTAGTAAATGCAGAATTTTAACACCCTTCACTATTCTGTGCATGGCAATCTAGACGCTAAACTCAGATATTTCCTCTGTATCCTCTTCAGTGATTTCAATTTTTAATAAAATGGATAATATTACCCAAATAAGTAAAATTACAATTTGGGGTAATAATAGCAGAATAGTAAATCCCAGTGGGGTCTATAGATTTGGTCTATTTGTAATAAGGAAAAGGAACTGATCACCTGACATGCTATATAAACTAGGTGGGTTTCTTCTACTCATGTTTCCTTGAATCCACCACTCAAAAGTCTGGGAGATTTCAGTGGATTCTCTCTGACATAAGCTTTTGAGACCCACACTCTCTTTTCTTGCCAAGAAAATGAGATTATTTGGAGCAGAAACTAATTCTGTCTGAGCTATCTCCACAGTCTGCCCCATCCTACTTCCCCATCAATAATTCCCAGCAAACTCTGGAAAAAAATGAATTTTTTTCTCTATTTGGTGAAATCTGGATAAAATGTGTATAATGGAGGTTTGACACATGCCTAGACAGTGTCATCCATATGGAAGAAACTGGCAATCTGCTTCCAGGAGACAAGAGGACTAAAACATGCTAGTATATTCTATATTGGCCTATCCCATAGCTGTGAGTGAACTTTTTCCATTGGCTGCATAGCTAGGACTGAATTTGTAAACCTTGTCTGGGGATTTCTGTTGCATTATCATTGGAAAGTGAAGGATCCCTTAAGTTCTACCATAGTAAGGAGGGAGGAACTAAAAGCTATATCCTCTCCCCCATCCTCCCCAAACCCTTAGACTACAGGGACCCTAGAAATAGGCCTGGTCTTTGGCTTTTCAATGTATTACTTTCAATTCTAGGTTCAAGGAATGGAGACACCAATACAGCCAGACCAATAGGGATGCCCTAAGGAGAGTCTTATCCCACAAAAGTTGGCACTGCCAATTTTGGACTTGAACTTGATAGGACAAATACATTTAAGACCTGGGATAAACTATGATCCTTATTCCCCCCTAATCCCCAGACACTGAGATGGAAGAGGTGGAATTATTTGCTTGAGAAGTTAAGGGTAAATGTATGTATATCTCTTGTTGCTATGTGTTTGAAGTAAATATAACTTTATATAAGTGAATCTGATGTTAAATGTACGGGATGCTATATCAGCAATGCAATATTCACAATGCCAATGGCAATTAAAAATATGCTGATGTGGTTATTAATCACAAAATATATCAGGCTTGCTATATGGGGAATAAAGAGAGAACATTTATTAAAACACCAAAAGACTGAGTCCCAAAACCAGAAAGTCAAAGCCATCAGAGCAGTTATGAAATTGGCACAGGTAGATAAAGTAGAAAGCACTCACATTCTCAAGCCTTTAAAACAGAACAGGCTACCTCAGGCAAAGGTCTTCTTCTCCCCACTCACAGCAACCACCCAGCATCCAGGAAGCATGCTCCCAGCAGCTACGGCCCCTGGCGGTTCTCAGCAGGAGTCCTTAGCAGAACTTCTGGCTGGCTCAAAAAGGGGTTCGTTCCTCCACCTCCACCTCAGCTGCTAGCTCTACCACTGCCGCTGCCACTGCCACCATTGCCACCACTGCTAGTCACTGCAGGAACTCTAGCTTGGCTTCCACTTCCTCTTGCCCCACCCCTTCCTGCTCCATCAGCAAGCCCAATGGGGCATGGAAGATCTTTAAATCCCATAACCCTTACATTCAGCCCCAAGATCTTTCATGTCCCTTACTTGGCAAAAATACATTAGGAATAACTGGTGCCAACAGAATTTCACAACAATATAACAAGAATAGCACACAATAAACACAGAAAACCATATTTTAGGGTGGGGCTTGAGCACATCATTCCCCCCACCCCAAACAAATGGAGCCCCAAAATCTTGGGGTAAGGGGTGAAGGTCTCTTCTTCCATGCCTACTTGCTGCTGAAATCGGATGTGGAGCTGTCCCTGTCCCGAGGGGTCCATTTGAGAGGTCAGTTCTTAATATGCTTGATGCCAGGTCCAAGGGTGACACATAACAGTGGCAGACAGGGGGTGACATCCAGCTTAAGCTATCAGGGATCTACAGGTGGAGGGGACCAAGCCTGCGGAAACAAATCTAGCAAACAAGGTGAACAGACAAAAAATCAAGAAGAAGCAAAGAGACAATAACCAGACTGTTGTAGCCTCACTCACAGTAGAATAAATGAGTTACTGGGCCTCTAAAATACAGAACATAGTCAGTACAGATTTGAGCCAGGGACAGGGAAAAGACCATAATAGATACCAGAAAACTCTAAAAGGGGTAAAATGTAACAGTTCTGTTCCTGAAAGAGTAGAGGCACAAGCAACCCCATTACCTGTGAAATTAAGCTGAGTATATATTCTTCAAAAATAAAAGAATATGTGTGTTAATGAACAAACTTACATTGCTTAATTACATTGGAAGATAATAGGAGACATACATAGATGACAGGCAAGATAATTCCCCAATCCATGTAAAAATGAGACTCTGAACAAACTCTGGAGCTACAGAACCCACAAAATGACACAGAGAAGCTAACCTCCCACTGAGGACAGCCGCAGCCCAGCAGGGATCAGCCAGCGCAGCTCTCTGGGAGCCGAGCCCATCCCCACACCAAGGCTTTAGCCCCAGGGCAGGCCTGACCAGCCATGGCCAGAGGGACTCCAGATCACCAGCAGCTGTGGCCATTTCCAGAATTATCAACACATAGATGAGAAAGACAAAGTGAGAGGTCAGTGCGTCTGGACTTTGGGACCAGTAAGTGGGAGTGCATGGCTTTTGCCCCTAGGGCAAGAAGCCGCTGAGACACCGACATAGCCAGCCAGTGCCAAGTGGCATATTCAGCTCCTGGCCTGCAGAGTGTAGGGGGACCAAGCACCAGTCTGAGGGGTAATCGCTCTTGCTTTAACCTACTTGGATCGGTATTGCAGTCTAGGGTGGAGGTCCTGGGGTGTGTGACCAGCTTGCCAGAGAGTGTGGAGGCTTCAGAGAGGGCACCCATCTAATACCTCCGGCAGCTGAGAAAACCCCAGCATTTGAAATGAAGCTTCCCTGTCTGGTGGCAGAGCCCTACTGTGGCAAAAAGCCCAGGGGTCAAGTGACTGAGTGGTGATATGACCAGGCAAAGGAAGCAAAGCAAACAGAAGAATCCAATATTAGACTCCTATTTTGGAGACAAAAAGGATCAAAACATGGAACAGGAAGAAGACAATGAAGTCAGAACTCCTGCAGCAAAAGCTTCCAAGAAAAATACAAGCTCGTTACAGGCCATAGAGGACCTTAAGAAGCAGATAAGAGAAGTGGAGGAAAAATTTGGAAGAGAAATGAGAAGGATGCAAGAAAATTATGAAAGGAGATTCAATAGCCTGACTGAGGTAAATAACACCTTAAAAAATAGACTAACTCAAATGGCAAAAGAGGCTCAAAAAGAAAATGTGGAGAAGAATGCCTTAAAAAGCCGAATTTGCCAGATGGAAAAATAATCTCAAAAGCTCATTAAGGAGAATAATTCCTTCAGAATTAGATTGGAGCAAATGGAAGTTAATGACTTTATGAGAAATCAAGATGCTGTTAAACAGGGGTGGCCAGGTAGTACAGCGAGTAAGAGCACCGGCTCCAGTGTCAGGAAGACCTGGAGATCGAATCCCGGGCTCAGACACTTAGAACCCACCAGGAAACAAATGGCAGTGTAACCTTGAGCAAGTTACTTAACCCCAATTGCTTAGGCGTGGCCAGGTTGTTCAGCGAGTAAGAGCACCAGCTCCAGTGTCGGGATGACCTGGATCGAATCCCGGGCTCAGATACTCAGCACCACACCCAGAAATAACTGGCCGTGTAACCTTAAGCAAGTTACTTAACCCCGATTGCTAAAATAAATAAATAAATAAAGATGCTGTTAAACTGATCCAAACAAATGAAAGAATAGAAGGCAATGTGAAATATCTCATGGGAAAAACCACTGACCTGGAAAATAGATCCAGGAGAGAGAATTTGAAAATTGTTGGACTACCTGAAAGTCATGATCAAAGAAAGAACCTAGAAATCATCCTCCAAGAAATTCTCAAGGAAAACTGTCCTGATATTTTAGAACCAGAGGGCAAAATAGAGGTTGAAAGAATCCACTGATCACCTTCTGAAAAAGATCGCAAAAAGAAAACTCCTAGAAATATTATACCAGGTTCCAAAATTCCCAGGTCAAGGAGAGAATATTACAAGCAGCCAGGAAGAAACAATTTGAATATTGTGGAAACACAATCAGGATAACCCAGGATCTGGCAGCTTCTACACTGAGGGATCAAAGGGCTTGGAATATGATATTCCAGAGGTCAAAGGAGCTGGGATTAAAACCATGAATCACCTACCCAGCAAAACTGAGCCTCATGTTTGAGGGGAAAATATGGTCATTCAGTGGAATAGAGGACTTTCAAGCATTCTTGATGAAAAAAACAGAGTTGAATAGAAAATTTGACATTCAGATACAAGAAGCAAGAGAAGCATGAGAAGGTAAACAGGGAAAAGAATTCATAAGAAACTCATCAAAGTTGAACTATGTACATTCCTACATGGAAAAACAATAATTGTAATTTGTCAAACTTTTCTCAGTATGAAAATACACACACACACACACACACACACACTCACACACACATATATATATATGTATATATACATATATGTCTATATCGGAGGGTATATGGGTGTATATGTGAATGTGTGTATATATGTGTACAGGTAGACATATAGAGAGGGCACAGGACCAATTCAATAGGAAGGGATGATACTTAGAAGGTGAAATTAAGAGGTGAGAAAGGAATATAATGAGAGGAGATGGGCAGAAACAGAATGGGGTAAACTATCTCATATAGAAGAGGCAAGGGAAAATGGTTACAATGGAGGGCAAGAATAGGAAGGCAAAAGAGAATGGGTCAATCTTATTCTCATTGAATTTGGCTTGGGGAGAGAATGACATGCACACTAAATTGGGTATCTCACCCTACAGGAGAGTAAGGGGGAAGGGGATGAGAGGGGGGATGATGGAAGGGAGGGCAGGCTGGGGGGAAGGGGATTTGGAAGCACCCACTTTTGAAAAGGGACGGGATGAAAATAGAGAATAGAACAAGTGGGAGGTGAGATAGGAGAGAGGGAAATATAGTCAGTCTTTCACAATATATCTACTACGTTAATGTTTTGTATTAGCTTCACATGTACAACCTATACTGAATTGCTTATCTTCCCAGTAAGGGTGGGTGAGAAGGGAGGAAGGGAATGAATCTGGAATTCAAAGTTTTAAAATCAAATGTTTAAAAAATATATTTAATATGTGTGTGTATACTATTATAAAATGGAAAAAGTCAAAGGGAGTATAGGAGAAGATATGGGAAAGAGCAAATTGGAGGAGGGGATATCCTGTGGGACTACTATTTGGGGGAAGTGGGTGTGGGAAAAAATGGAGAGAAAATTTGTACCTCAAAATCTGGCAGAAATGCATGATGTAAATCAGAAGTTAATAAAGCATTTGAAAAATGAAAAAATGAAATAAAAATTAGAATTAAAGGAGCCAATGGAGTCAGAAAGACCTGGGTCTTGTACCACGTGATGGTACCGATTGTTACCAGTATGCTGAGTTGAAATTCTCATGTATTTATAATGTGGATGCACATTATTTGCACAGGATGGAACCTTGATTTCAGTCCAATGTTTATGGTGAATAGAATAGGAAATGCTTATTTCAAGGGAGGTCTGGGTGTATAATTAGACATCATTAGGTTCAGTGGTGTGCAATCAGCAGAAGTTCATCTAGTCCAACATGGTGTTGACTTGTAATGGACTAATAATGCCATCCTCGCCAAGCCAGGAGAAAAGTAAGATCAGAAATCGTGTCTAAGCTCCCTAATTTCTTATTTAAAGAAAAAGGGAAAGAAAAAATAACTTTTAAAACCTCTTAGAACAATCTGTTTAGACAAGATTTGAATGTATTTATTGGAGATGTTAACATTCAAGATAGTCATTTACTGTTCATGAAGGGAAACAGACCTGGGAGCCCTTACCAAATAGGAAAATAAATGAGCTATATCACCCAATCAATTTTTACATAAAAACTTAGTTTGAACTCTGTTTATAAAATTGATATATCACTTCTCAGATTATTAATAAGTTTATATGAATACTTTAGCAAGGGAGCTGTGTGATATATATTCAGCAGGCTTCAGAGATTTGGAGAGAGCCAATAGCTCAAATGAATATATCCAATAGTACTTCAAGGAAATGGAGGTAGCTTTTGCCTGAACTGATAGAAGCCAAAGAACCCAGGAGAACAGTTATACTTTGACCACAAAATTGCAAATGAAAGCAACATGAAAAGAAGTTAAAGACTACAATTATAATGAGCTAGAAAAGAAAGGAAGGGTCTTTTCTTTGAAAGGTGGGGTACTTTGAATGCAGAGTATTATATACTGTCAGACATAGCATCTGTATTAATTGGCTGTGCATAACTGGCTCTCTTTGTTATATGGAGTGGTTCAGTGGGTATGAAGATGGGCGGGGGGCGGGTAGTGATTCCTGGAAGTGACTTTGGTGTGAAAAACAAAAGATGTGGATAAAACATTAATCTTTAAAATGAATATTTTCAGCAATGACCTCATAAAATGGTTTAGACAAAAATATTTAACTAAATAAATTAAACATTTGAGCTGGTATTTCCTTCTCTGCCAGTTCGTTCTTCAAGGGGTCCATATCAAGATCAACAACAGCATCTTTCCATCAATAGCTGTTTGACAACTGCTGTGCCATTGGGTCCACCTTTCAGATTTATAATTAGGAAGACTTGACAGATGAGACATATTGATCAATAACCTAGTCAATTTTCTATTATGGAAATAAATTAATATTTTCACTGTAAAAACATTTATTTCCGTACCACAGAACAACACTATTTATCTCCAGCAGGAAGGTAACTAAGAAGAGGAAGAAATGCTAACAAATGACAGCAGGAACTTGGAAGTCTTTTCAATAATTTCCCAGGCTCGGGGTCATGAGGAGCTAGTGAGGTTTGCTTAATGATTGCTAAAAGCAGGATTTATTCTTGAATTCTGACTTAGGTTAAGGTCAGAAGGTCTAAACTATTCACCTCATTCATAAGACCAAGTTCCAATTTACTAGAGATATTACTAGGAGAAAAAAAGTGGATTTTTGCTGACATATGGACCGTGTCAACATGGCTATTAATTAATCAGACTTCCAGGGAATTCTGTATTGTGTTTCTCAAAGGAGCTTAAAGCATAATAGTACTGGAACTGGGATTTAATTAGGTTAGCAAACTTCTAAATAAGGACATATTCTCTACAAATGCAAGTAAGACACCTTCAGAACAATTTAATCTTTTAGAGGATTGTCTTGTTGTCATCTGTTCTTTGTTTTCAAAAAGGACCATGACATCAGGAAGGTGATGCCATGACTTGCAAATGAATTGGATTCAAGTGATGAAGGGTTGTGCAAAGTCACCAGTCTCACTTTGTCCTCCAGAGCCATCTGGGTCCAGTGGCTAAATAGAGATCAGGATGACTGGAGATGGCCTCCATAGAGTTGCATAGACTCTAGAACAGTGAGAGATTAAATGACTTAGTTAGAGTCACACAGTCAATATGTGTCATAAGCAGGACTTAGACCCAGGTCTTCCTAATCCCAAGACCAGCTTTCTATCCACTATGATTAAAACATGATATTTAGTATTATTATTACTTTAACCAGAATCTATAATATTAAAACCTCTTAGAACTTTGTAAAGATTTTTTTTGCCATTTTTAAAATAGCATATCTGTCATTTGATCAGTGTAGGGATCTCCCAGTAACTGAGCCAATGTGAAACAACACCTGATCTGCAACTTTTACTCTAACAGTATCCCATAGAGGACTAAGAAATTAAGAGACTTGCCCAAGGTCACAATCCTAGTAGGGGCACAGCTTGAACTCAGGTCTTCATCATTTGGGGGGGGCAACTCTGTATCCATTACACCTGTTTAAAAGAAAATTATAATTAATGCAAGAAAATGGGTAAAGAGCTCTTTGGGGATGTCTTCAGCCTGTTCAATTAAGGAATCAGAAAATTGAATTGGACCTCAGAGGTCATGTAGTCCAGCTTCAATCAGAAGAGGAATTCCCTTTCAACATCCCCCAAGAAGAGATCATCCCACAGCCTTGGAAAGATCTCAATTGATGAATTATACTTAAGAAAGCTTTCACCTTATGTTCAAGTAAATAATCACTTATTGATATATTGATTGAATAATCACACAATAAGAATAATCTGTTAACAGACTCTAGTTAACTTCCAAACATCCACACATAACTCCCACTTCTACTCTTTTTAGTAGAATAGAATGAGTTGAATTCTTCTTTGGTATGACATTCCTTCTAAGAGGAAGGTAATAGATTTTTTTTGAAGGAAAATTGGGGTTAAGTGACTTGCCCAAGGTCACACGGCTAGTTTTTGTGTTAAGTGTCGGAGGCAGGATTTGAACTCAGGTCCTCCTGACTCCAGGGCCTGTGCTCTACTCACTGCACCACCTAGCCGACCAAAGTAATAGATTTGAAAATAGCCAGTCTTGGTTCAAAGCCTCCCCTACCACCTGCCCTACTCCCTCTCTCACTTAATAGCTTTGTGGCCTCAATAAATCACTTAATCTCTCTGTAACTCATTTCAATAATTTATATAATGAATGATGACCTCTACAGAAACATCCAGTTCTATATATTCGATTGTAGGGTTTTGTAGTCCTACTTGAAGAAAGCTATCATCATCCTACCACCAACCCCCAAGTCTTTTCTTCATAAGACTTCTCAGTTCTTTCAATAGATTTTTCTACTTCATGGTCTCTTGTTCTCTTAATACCCCAATTACCATCATCAATGAAGGGTGTACATCACACAAGGTATTTCCAAGAATGAAGAATGACAGATTTGGTAAAGCTATTATCAGAAATTGAAGGCTTACAGAATTTCTTAGTTGGAAGGGACCACAGTGTTCAACCAGTCCAATGCATGTTTCAAAAGAATCCTCATTATAACATTCCTGACAAGTTACTATCAAGCCTCTGGTAACTTCCAGTGAGGGAGCACAGTGCTTCTTAAGGCAACCCATTCCACTTTGGCATAACTCACATTGTTAGGAAGGTTTTTCCCTGTCATTTACCCTCAGTTTGCCTCTTTATGATTTGCTCCTTTCCCAACCCCATAACTCCTTATTCTGCCTTTTGAAGCCAAATAGAACAAGTCTAATTACTTCTCCATATAGATGCCCTAATAATTCTTGAAGTCAGACACCATGTCTCCATCCTTCCATCCTTCAGCTCTTCTCCAGACTAAACATCCCCATCTCCTTCAACCAATTCTCATCTTACAGAAGTATAGGAACTCATACTTCATGTTGGGATGATGCTGGATGACTGATAAGGTCCCTTCCAACTTGAAAATTCAATGATTCCAAAACAGATCTCACCCTTAGAACTCTACAGAATAAAGCTAGTTCAAAGCCGCCCTCCCCCCATCCTCTTCCGCACCTAGCCAGAGATGATATTATATCCATTGCTCTTTCTACCTTTCCTATGCAGTTATGGAATTCTAATATTTATCTCCATTATTGTAGACATCTCTGCTTCTCCTACCAGTTAGTCATAAGCTCCTCGAGGGCACTGATGGCCTTATTTAATCTTTGTATTCACTGGTCTGATCACAAAGTCTTGTTCTTAGAAGACCTTTATTAATGTTTGCTGAAGCACTTGGAATTGAAATAGGACTTAGAATCATGCAATTTTATGATAACAGAGAAGAAAGGGACATACTATGAGAATACAGAATATTAGAACTGGAAAAGACCTTGGAATATAGAAGGCCAAAGCTGGAAGATGGTGACTAGCAGATCCAAAGAGATCAATGATTTAAAAAAGGCCCAAATACACATCAAAATATTTATAACAACACTTTTGGTAGTAGGAAAGAAATGGGAATAAAGTAGATGTCCATTGATTAGGGAATGGTTCCAACTGATGAATATAATGGAATATTACTGAGTCATAAAAAATGAAGGATATGGACACTATAGATACATGGAAGCTTACAAACTAATTCAAACTAAAGTGGGCAGAACTGGGGGGTGCAGGTGGGGGATAATATAAACAATGACTACAGCAATGGAAATGGAAATAAAAATAAAATAGTACAAACTGGATAAGGTGTGATTATAATGACTTGCACTCAAAGAACAGAGAAAGCAAAACCTTCTCTGCAGAGGTCACGGTTGTTGATGTGGAACATTGCATAAAACATGTGCAACCTGGCTACTTTAGCTGATTCTCTCTCTCTCTCTCTCTCTCTCTCTCTCTCTCTCTCTCTCTCTCTCTCTCTGTCCCCCTCTCTCTGTCTCTCTGTTTCTGTCTGTCTCTGTCTCTCTCCCTCCTCCTCTCTCCTCTTTTTCTTCCTCCCCTTCCTCCCCCTCTGTCTCTTCTTCTCTCCCTTGCTAGGACTGGCTTTCTAATAGATGGGAATACAAAAGTGGGTTTTTACTTCATGTAAAAGGGTAAAGTATAAAAGGAAAGGGGGATATATTGGAAAATACAGATTATGTGGAAATCATAATATCTAAAATTTAGATAAAACTTTAAAGCTTGCAAAGCATTACATTTACATAATCTCATTTTATCCTCACCATAACTCAGAGGGGCACAGGCATATGCTATTATTATTATGTCCATTTTATAGATAAGGAAAGTGAGGCTAAGAAATATTCAGTAATCTTCCTAGAGTGGCACAGCTATTAAGTGTGTGAGGCAGGATTTGAACTCAGATTTTTACAAGTCCAGGTCCAATCATCATTTTACTATAGTGCTACTATCATTATACTATGTAACTACTATAAATATAGTACTATTACTATCTAATGGTATATAATATACTATATAATTGCATAATAGTACAATATAGTACTATTACTATACTATTTGATGTACTATGATCTCCTATATTATACTATATAGTTACTCTTAATTCAGAAAAGAATTTCAGATATGGGAAAGACCTTAGAATAACAGAGCTGGGAGGGACCTAAGAACATAGAATATCAAAGCTGGAAGGAAATTGGTTGTTAGCACTGTTAGGACTCCTGTGTTATCTTTGTGATTCCCCTCCCTGAACTTCAGTGTACTTAAATGAGAAAGTTGGAGTAGATGTCTGCTAAGGGTCCTTCTGTCCCAAAATGTTATTAACATGAATGTCAAAGCTGTCAAGGATTTTTAAACATTACATATTAGAGTTGGGAAAGACCTTAGAATGTAAGAACCAGGAGAATCATTAGGTCAGAGACAGTGTTGGGTGAGACTATAGAACATAGTGTTGCAGATGTAGGAGGGCCCTTGTCAGTCTCCTAGAACAACCACCTCGCTTTACAAATGACAATTAATAAATCCTTGGGCTGTGTCTTAAGGGACTGGTCTGATCGAAATAATTTGAGAAGAGAATAGATGGCATCTCAAATACTATGAATGCTGTGAACAAAGGAAATGGAGTCATAACAATAAAAATCAATGTCAATTCCATAGAATTGACTTCAAAGTTAAAAAAAAAATCTCCACAATCTATTAGGTAGGTAGTCCCAGCATATCTATCTTACTTTAAAACTATTTCACACTTGCCCCCCTTCACTTACCCAATATTCTAAGTAGAAAGATAGATGGATAGAAAGAAGAAAAAAGAAAGAGGGAGGGAAGGAAGGAAAAGAAGGAAGAAAGGAAAGAATGAAGGAAGAAAAAAGAAGGAAGAGAAAGAAAAAGAAAAGGGAAGGAAAACAGGAGAGAGAAAGAAAGAAAGAAAGAAAGAAAGAAAGAAAGAAAGAAAGAAAGAAAGAAAGAAAGAAAGAAAGAAAGAAAGAAAGAAAGAAAGAAAGAAAGAAAGAAAGAAAGGAAGGAAGGAAGGAAGGAAGGAAGGAAGGGAGGGAGGGAGGAAGAAAGAAAGAAGGAAGGAAGAAGGAAAGAAAGAAAGAAAGAAAGAAAGAAAGAAAGAAAGAAAGAAAGAAAGAAAGAAAGAAAGAAAGAAAGAAAGAAAAGGAAGGAAGGGAGGAATGGAAGGGAGGAAAGGAAGAGAAAGAACGGAAGAAAGAAAGAAAAAAGAAAGAAGATGGAGGAGAGGGAGGAAAGGAAAGGAGAAAGGAAATAGAAATGGGGAAAAGGGAAGAAAAGAAAGGGAAGGAGGAAGAAAAGGAGAAAAGAAAGACAGAAAGTAAGGAGGAAGAAAGGAAGATCCACCAATAAACCTTCATTTTAATACCTTCTATGTTTCAGGCACAGTGCTAAGCCTTCAAGGAACTCACTCTAGTAGGGGAGACAATGAGGGCAAAATGTATAAACAAGCTATATGCAGAATAAATAGGAAATAATGAAGAAAGCAAAGGTGCTAGAAGACACTAGATTGAGCCTTTATTAGGAACTGACTGTGTCAGGTATGGTGGTAAGGTCTAGGGTACAAAGAAAGAGTAAAACAAAATCATTATCCCTCTGTCAAGGAACTCCCATTCTAATGGGGGAGGCACCATGCAAAATCAAACTATATATGTCCAAGATATCTATATGGAGCCATCTTGACCAGCGAGAAGCATAGGACATTGCACATAGTAGGTATGACCATAATAAATACCCATAGGATGTTTGATATAGAGCTGTATGTTGAGCTTTTAAGGGATCTCCCAGGCCATCTCATATTACATACACATTTCATGGCTCAGGAAACTGGGGCCCAGGGTAGCAAAGGGACTTTGTCACATAGGTCATAAGCACCAGAGGTAATATTTGGACCCAGGTAGTCTGATGCTGGAAGCAGAGAGCTTTCCATTGCTAAAGTATGAAAACGGACTGAGAGTAGTGAAGTGATTAGCTGCAGTACAGAGAAGTTGAATAGGAGTGGAATTCATGTCTCTCCAACTCCTATCCCATTATAATCCCAGCTGCCTGAGGGCTAGGATAATAAAGCCCATTTCTATGGCATAATTTCTGAGGAGTCAGAATGGAGGGTCACTCACAGGGCAAAGAGAGAATGTTGGTGGAAATAGCTTGCAGCATTTTACCACTAGAAAATGCATGAAGAAACAGCAAATGGTGTGAAGAGGAAATGGCCAAGTCTGATGGTTATGGCCATGTGTTTCCCAGTAATAATATCAAGTGATCCAGGCAGGAAACCTCCTTACAGACTCAATGTGGAGGCAGAGGGCAAAAGCTACATTAGAGGAGGAGAGGCCATGAGACAAGCTGCCATCTGCACCATTGGAGGGGATGATCACATAGATGAAAGCAAGCATCCTTTGTACTATTGGACAATTATAGAGCACTTTATAGATTTCAAAGTACTTTGTGCTAAGAGCATTATAGATCTTAGAGTTGGAAGGAACTTTAGAGGCATTTGAGTTCAACCCCTTTAATTTAAATATGAGGAAACTAAAAAGTTAAATGACTTGCCTGGGGTCACACAGCTAGTGTCTGAAAAGTGACTTGAACCAAAGTCTTCCCAAATCCATGGCCAGTGATCTATTCACTCTATCATGTTGCCACTCCCAGGAAGTTTGTGAGCTATATAATAGCCTCCGAAATGAAGTGATTTTCTCGTGGTCACATAGCACAGGGTCAGAATCTAGATTGGAACCTGTGATAGTAATGGCAATTAAAGATTCCCCTGTATTGGCTTGGTTTTCAAATTGATTGTGTTAAAACCCAGAGCTTGTTAATCCCACCTGTGGGATGGACTTGTTGATGTGAAAAGAAAGTCCTGAACTGGGAGGAGCTGGTGATGTAGATTTGGAGAGATAAGAGAGAGGTGGAAGATTTTTTTGGAAGCAGCACCTCCTGGAGGGAGAGAGAGGCTAAGAGAATTGCTGGTGGCCGCTTTGAATTGCCCTGGACTTTTGAGACCTGCCCCCTGAGCTGCCAAGGACTGAGGAGACATGGCTGTTTTGCTGGTACTTTGTCTGTCTGTTTTGATGTTATTTTGCCAGATTTGTCCACTGGTGAAAGACAGTCCTTTTGTTGAAGAAGTCCTGGAACCTGGCTGTTCGCTAAGAAGCCCTGAGACTGTCCTGGAGACAGAGTGAATACTGTCCACTGGTGAGGGACAGTGCTGTTGTTGCAAGGGTCTGGAGACTGTCCTGCAGACAGAGTGAATACTGTCCACTGGTGAAGGACAGTGCTGTTGTTGCAGGGGTCTGGGAGCCTTTCTGTTGGTTCAGAAGCCCTGAAGAAGGATTTTCTTGTTGTATGTTTACAGAAATCCTGGGAGAGGGCTTTGCTAATGTGTTCAGGGGTTCTAGGACTGTTCTACAGACAGAGGATAAATTCATGAAGGGACTGGCAATGTATCTTATGGCCTTGCTAAGCCTTGTCTCCCCAGGAACTAAGATTGCTGAGAACTTGCCTCGTGTCAAGATGAAGAAAAGACCTCCATTTGGGTATTAAGTGCTGTGTTTAAACTTGATGTAACTCTGGGGTAGATTCAATTGTGATCCAGGGGTGGGGAACTTTTGACCTTATGTTTGGAAACTAATCTCCATTTGAGAAGAGGGGTTTTGTGGTGGACTTAATTAAGGTATAGCCTAGGGGTGGAGAAGTATTTAGAACAGGGACTTTGTAATTGATTGAAAGATTGGAAGGTCCTGGGGTGGGGTAGTACTTGGAGATTATTTAATCACACTTAGTAAATGCTGTATTTGGAATGATGTCATGTTTTGATCTTCTCTGTTCTTGGTTTGTCACTGAATAAAATGGAAAGCACCTATGCTGGTATTTTGAACCTGGGAAGTTGCCTTTCTTTTGGCATTACATTACAGAACCCAAGTCTCAAATGACAATATAGTGTCCAGGCCCAGGACTCTATTCACTGTGCCACCTACTTGCTGTTGAGTACCAGTGCTATACTCAAATAGAAAGGGATCCCTGTGAATAGGTGACATATTGACTTAGAAAAGCACAAATGAACATTATCTGCACTGTATCTTTATCAATTTTCTTAAATATTTGCCAATTCCATTTTAATTTGCTTCCCTGGCACCTAGGTCTTTGGTGGACACATGGCCAAGTAGTTCCATGTTTGAGACCTCTGTCCTAGAACACTGAGCCTAAACAATAGTGATGGAAATTGTCTCTTGCATGAATCAAAATAAACTCAGTCATAGCCTTAATGATTAGAGAAAGTCAGAACTACTAATGCATTGTCAAACATTGTTACAGGGTTTTTCTTTTTCTTCTTCACATTTCTGCCGTTGTTACTTCTTATGTTTGAAAGTTAAAAGACTCTAAATGCAGCCCCAAATGCTCCCATTTCTTGAGTCTTCAAAGGCGTTTTCCTCTCTTGTAAAACCCAGAAAGAGAGAGTTCTCGGTTTCTGTGTTATTTCCCTAAAATTTCATGATAAAAACACCATGTATTGACATGGTGGCCACTCCTAGGAAGAATTGACTGGGGTTCACAGAAATTAAATCATAGCACATCCCTGGGAAGAAAATGTGGGGCAGGTGTTGGAACATCATGGAGCTGTCTCAGTTCTCTTCTGAATCCAACTATGCTAAACAGAAATTCCTTCTTTAAAACCCCACAGAGGTGGCCATCTATTCTTTTCTGGAACAACATCCTTGAGATAGCTCTATAACAGCACCTTCATTCTGCCTTGAATCATAGGCTTTTGGATGCAAGTCTTGTGCTCCATTTCACATCATAAACATGTCGAGGGCCAGGCCTGTGTTTCATTCACTGTGGTATCTACAATAACACCTAACAGTGGTTTTCTTTTGTAGACCCGTCAGTAGATGTTTGTTTGATTTTTTTTGTCATTCAATTGTTCAGTTGTTTTTAGTCATATCTAACTCTTTGTGACCCCATTTGGGATTTACTTGGCAAACATAATAGAGTTTTCCATTTCCTTCCTCAGCTCATTTTACTGATGAGGAAACTGAGGCAAACAGAGTGAAATGACTTGTGCAGGGTCACACAGCTAATAAGTGTCTGAGGCTGGAATTGAATTCAGGAAGATGATACTTCCTGACTCTAGGTCCAAACCTCTATTCACTATGCCACCTAGCTACTCCCCCCAATAGGTGTTTAGAGTCATAGAAATAGAAGTAATTGAGGAGGAAGCCTAAGGAATGAATTCCCTCTAGAACACCCCTTCATGTGATCACCTGGTGTTGTCATGAATAGCTTTCAATGAAGAATTTGCCATTTTCCAAGATCATCCATTCCACTTGGAGACAACTCTATTGAGTGAGAGTTGGTGTGACATAGTGGATAGAAAGCTGACCTTGAAGAATGAATGGCCTGGGTTCAGATCATACCACTCATCCATCCTGGCTGTATGACCATGAGCAAATTGCCTAACCTCTCAAGTGAGACAATTTGATGAGACTGCAATGTGCAGAACAATTACAAATGCTCAGAGTAAGGGGAGTTTCATCAATGGGAATTCTGTACCAAGTAAAATCACAAGTCCAAATATCTTTCTCCTTTTCATCACTTCCCTCTCCCACATACATCATAAAATGTGCCCTAATTTTTCTTTCCTCTTGCTTACACTGTTCTAATACATGAAAACCCCCACTACCCCTTGCCTTTTTTTGCCTTTTGAAAGCCTGCATATTATTTAAGGACCAACTCAAATGTCACCTCATACAGTGAGCCTTCCCTGATACCATTTTGTTTCTGTATCTTTCTAATGCACCCGTAGAATCATAGGCTTGGACTTGGAAGGGACCTCAGTGACCATCTGGTCCATCCTTTCATGTTACTGATGAGTAAACAGAGACCCAGGGAGGCGATACAACTTGCCCAAGGCCACAAGGGCAGGAATTTGAACCATGTCCTCTGAGTCCAGAGTCTTTCCTCTATACCATGATGCATTCATATGTAATGTTGTTATTTACAACAATCCTTGTTCTTGCTGTTCCCAAGTAGAATGCTGTGGTGGACTATGGCAAAGATAAGGGGAAGAAAGAAAATGTCTAACCGTACCTTATTGTCAGGCTCCACTTCGTTTTCATTTCTTTGAGTTTCTTTTTTCCAGATGGACTTCAGATTCTTACAAATCAGCCCAGGATCCTCCAAGACAAATCTAAACTCTGAAAGAATAGTGACCCTGTGGCAGCTAGGTGGCACAGTGAATAGAGCACCAGCCCTGTAGTCAGCAGGACCTGAGTTCAAATCTGACCTCAGACACTTAACACAAAAAACTAGCCATGTGACCTTGGACAAGTCACTTAAGCCCCAATTGTCCTCCAAAAAAAATAAAAACAGTGACCCTATCTTATCTAAATTTCCTATTTCCTCTACTAATATGTGTTCCAGTGAGTGGTACACACCAGATGTTTCATTAGAATTTATTGAATAAACAGATGAATAATTGTTTAATTTTACTCCTTCCATTTACTCATCCATCCAGGTGAAAATGATCTCTTCGTCCTTAAATTTCTAAGGACACCTTATGTGGATCTCTCCTTTGCCCTGATCTCCCTTCTCTTTTATCATATGGATTTACAAACATGCCTCCTCATTCAACCCACCTCTGACCCCCTAATTAGACAGTAAACTCCTTGAGGTCAATTACTGTTTAGTGTCTTCATCTACGCACAGTGCTCCTATATTAATTAGAGTAAGCACTTAATGCATGTTTGTTGGTCATAAAATTCCTGAAATGACATTGCTCGTTTCTTCTTGCAAATTAATTCAGAGAGGAAAAGAGAGAATCTAGTAAACGTTCACATGACTCAAACTTCTCTCTCCCTTTGGGAACCATTCAGTCTTTCCCATTTGGCCCATCCAGGTTCCTCTCATCACTCCATGCTCAGTGTCAGAACCCCACCCATTGATCTGGGACTCAGTTTCCTATGTCACCATCAGTTACTTAGAGAGCTTAGAAGCACATTGCAGTAGGAAACCTAAGAGAAGAAATAATAGAAAAAAGAGAAAACAGTAGTTTTCTACTTCCTTCAGTCCTTTTAAATTATTAAAACACCATCAAGAATATAATCCATCATATAAATGATTAAATATTTTATTATAATTTATTAATTCACTAACAATTCATTAAGATTTATTTTATTATTTATTAATATCTTATTATAATCAAGAAATGTATTAAGAAATTGATGGATTTGTTTATTAAATAATAAATGAAATTAATGATATGTAAAAGAGAATTGTGAGGTGTTTGGGGCTTTCATTGATCCACTCCTAAGGTCAGGATGGGTTAATTTAGTTAAGGCATTGCTGCTAATACAGTTAGACTTTATTTTATTTATTACTAGCTTTATTAGCCTAGCAGATCCCATTGGGTAAGTGAGCTAAGTTTATAGTACTAGTTAAGAACTTTGCTGTGTTTCAACTGTATAGGGTTTTATTTGGGGTAAACTTCATTTTAAAAAAATCATATAGTAAATACATTATAATGTATAGTATGTGTGTGTGTTATACATGCATGTAGAAGAATCAGTTGTCCTCTCCCTTGGACAGAGGATGGAAATAAGATTGAGCGAGTGAGTGTGTGTGTGTGTGTGTGTGTGTGTGTGTGTGTTTGGGGGACATTAATCAACAAGTATTTCTTAAGTGCTTCCTATGTGTTAAGCCCTGGAGTTGCAAGGAAAAAAATAAAAATAGTCCCTGCCCTCAAGTACCTTACATTCTGAATTAAGTTACAGTCTGTTTTCTAAGTTCCAAGTATCCCTTTCTGTTGCAGTCCTAGCATGGAAATCCTATGATGGGGAGATTACCTCTGATTCTCCACTGGATAGCACTTCTAGATGACAAGTCTCTGAGTTTCCCAGATGCTGCCTCCATAAAGGAAAATCAGAACTATGGCTTGGTGTAGTGCTCAAGGACACCTGAAGGTCAGGGCTGGGACAAACAACTGTGTCATGATCACATCATCCTTTTCTACAGAGAAAGTTTTCCCTACCCCACCAAAAGGTGGTCATAAGCAGCAAGCCTTTACTGAAAGTCTGTTCTATGCTAAATTGCATACTAGGCCCTAGAGATACAAACACAAAAGTGATACAGGCCTTGACCTCAAGGGGATTGTAATCTAGACAGGGAGAGAGCTGATATATACAGAAGAGAGAAAACTAGTTGTCTTAGCGATGAAATGAGTCAAGAAGATGATTCCAAATCTAACCTCAGACACTAGCTATGTGACCCTGGTCAAGCCACTTTGCCCCAGTTTTCTCAGGTATAAAATGGGAGTGATATACTTCACAGTGCCTGGCTATATAAATGTTAGGCACCATATAAATGTTGGTTGTTGTTCTAATTATATTTTATAGATGAAGAAGTTGGAGCTCAGATTGGTTAAGTCATACAACTCAGGAGTGTCAGAGGCAAGAATTGGATAGAGGCTCTAATTCCAGATTTAGCTCTCATGTCTGCGCCATACCTATGTTCCTTTAAACTCTTAGGACACCAAAGTATTCTAGAGGTCCATAGAAACTGGTTTTTTTCTGACTTGAAGAAAGAGGAAGAGGAGTGACCTGAGATAATTAACCTTAGCAGATGAGGAGCTGACATTACAAGTAAACAGAGAGGGGTCACTTTGGACTGCACAGTGCCTTTAGTAGAGAGGGCTCACTCTTTCCTCAGATTTCAGATTGTGACTTGGAGGAGACCTCAGAATTCATCTAATTCAATCTCCTAATTTTATAGATGAGGAAACTGAGGCTGGGGCAGGGAGGGGGGATGACAACCCTCCAATGCTAGGAATAGAAGATTCGGGAGACCTTGGAGCATTCCTCATAGGACCCAGGATTCCACAGCATCAAAGCTGAATATCAGTCACTTCATGAGGTATTCCTTACTGAATTTTTGCATGTGATAACAGCTGGGCACTGGGAAAGGGCTCTCTTGATTAAAATATTTAAGTGGAGGGTGGGGGATTATGTGGACAGTTTCAAGATCAACCTCAGGGTACCTTGTCTGGGCTAACATAACTGAAAAATGGAGCATTAGAAGATGGAAAGGCAGATTTCAGCAATTCAAGATAAAGGATTTTGTCATCAGGAAACATAGGTTAGACTCTTGGTTTGGCCACATAAACTTTATGACCTTGGGCAAATCAAAGAAAATAATTTTTTTATACCTCATTATTTTTCTATCTGTAGAATAAGGGGATCAGACCATATGGCTTCAGGGTCCCTATTACCCCCATCAGATCCACTGTCTGACAAACCTCCCTGAGCTTCAGTTTCATCATTTATAAAAGGAAGAGGTGTTGTTTGCTCTTCCAAGGTCCCTTTTGGCTTTTAAGTCTACAATTCCATGATCCACGACAAGAAGACAATATTTCGGGAAGTCTTGGTCTATTATTCTTCAGCCCAGAAAAACAAAACAAAACAACCATATGGTGGATGGAAAGGAAATCAAACCAACATGAAAATAAGTCATCTGTGGTAAAGATTGAATGATATAGAGGACAGGTGAGAAAATTCAGAGAATGATGTTGAAAAATAAATCAGAAAAAGTCAAAGGGAGTGAGTATAGAATAAAGAGGTCAAGAGTGTCTCCAGGTTGAAAGGGAACTGCTGGAAGACAGAGAGCTCCATAACTGCAGAAAGTAGTGGGGAAAATGAGAAAGGAGGAGTCAGCAGCATCTGACAGGAGAAAGAGAAGAGGGGGTTGTCAAAGGAGGGCACCAGGAGAATCAAAGGTCTGTCGAGAAAAAGAGGAAGATGACAAAAGAAGGTAATAAAGTAGGTATACTACACCTTGGGAGAAGAATGGACTGATGAATGTAGTTCACATGGGAAAATTTTTAGCCAAAATGAAGGGCTTTTTACATTCTAACGAATTCACACCAAAGAAAACCCCACTTCTGCCACTTACTAGCTGTGTGGACTTGGGCAAATTAATTGTGCCTCTCTGGACCTTAGTTTCCCCATCTGCAAAATGCAGGGTTTAGACTAGTTGTCCTCCAAGGGCCCTTCCAGCTCTAGATGGATGATCTAGAAATCCTCAGATCCCCAGTTTCCTCATCTATGAAATGGTGGTGGATGGGGTCCTTAAGGCCCCTTCCAACTCTAAATCCATAATCCTAGCAGCCTCTCTGGGTACCAGTTTGTTATCTATAAAATTGGAGGGCTGGACCAGATGACCTCAAAAGTCCCTTTTGCATTATATCTAGGATTCTACCTTGCTATAAGTGGATGAGATATGGTAACAGTTGCCCCTCTAGGGCCTCCAGTATATATTTAGCTTCATGGAGGGCAAGTAAAGGGAAAATAAGATAAATTAGTGGGTTACCATTAATTTGGGTATGATCAAATTGAAAGGAGTGATCCAGGTGTTCTGAAAACATTGTTGGGATACCTGTAGTCATGATTGCCCCTGTCAACTTTAGTTTTGAGGCATACATACCCTTGATATTGGTGTTCATAGAGTTATAGGACCTGAGAGTTGGAAAGGGTCTCAATTGGACATATAGTCCAAACCAAAATTAATTCCTGATATATGGTCTAATAAATGATCATCCTGCCTCTATGCTTAAGAACCCCTGAGAAAGGGAACTAATCATCTCTCCAGGCAACCCATTTTACTTTTGGACAACTAATTGCTAGCAATTTTCCCCACCCAATTTTATTCTTCCCTCTGGGTCCCAAAATAAAATCCTTTCCTTACATTCAGCTCATCATATCTCAGAAAGCATATAAAGAATCTGCCTCCCTGACTCATCTCCCAACTTGATATTCAGAATCTTTTCAACTACTCCTCATATGACAACAGTATGATGGTAGAAACTAGGTTCAGGGTATGTAGAAGGTTCTAGGAAACAGAATGTGCTGACATGAAGGAGAATGAATAAATAAAATGGGAGAGGAGGAAAGAATCTGTGTTTGAGAGAGAGGAGGTGAATGGTTTGAATTTGAGAAGAGTCTATCAACTCTATCCATTCACTGAGTTCTCCTGAAAGGACGTATATATTGGAATATGAAGAGCTGAAACCTTGGTGGAACTTTGTGAATGATGCTTGGACGGCATCAGGTTAAGCTGTGGTCGCATTCCTAGTGCCCTTCCACATTGTGATGTTAATATTGGTGAGCCGCGAGGACATAACCCACATGCATGAGTTTTGCACAGCATATCTGGACATTTTTTTTAGCATATGTCTGAGTTTCCTATAATTTATACCAGGAGAGATGATGGGCAAATGCAGGTTGTGGAGGCAAAAGAAGCTAGATTAACCAGAAGTGTAAGTAACTGTGAATATGTTCATAGCAGTATACGTCATCATTGGGTCCTTTATTTTGAATCCTTGGTTGGCCCTAGTATCATGCAATAGTATCTGCCCCCAGGATTCCCTTTACCTAAGGATAGGAGACTGAACTCAATAACTGCTCTGTTATGTTTTAAACATGTGACCCACTTCATCATTTCCTCTGTGTTTTATTTTGTGACCAGTCTCTATAACAGTACTGAACCCTTTCATGGGCCGCCTCATTGACATAAGAGCCTTCGTCCTGTACTGCCTGTCCTAGAAGGCTAGCAGCCAAGGTTGAACAGAACCTGAAAGAAGTTGCACCAGACTTTTATATGCAAGATACTGCAAATCTTTGAAGTCTTATTGGAACATTTATTTTCCAACTGTCCTACACACACACTTCAAACAATGAAAAAAAACATTTTCAGATGAATCAAAGATATCTATGGGCATATAAAGAAGTTATCTAAATCACTCTTGATTAGAGAAATGCACATTAAAACAACTCTGAAATACCATCTCACTCCAATCAGATTGGCTAATATGACCAAAAAGGAAAATTATAAATATTGGAAAGAATGTGGGAAAATTGGGACACTAATGCATTGTTAATGGAGTTTTAAACTGACACTACCATTTTGGAGAGTTATTTGTAACTATTCCTAAAGGGCAACCAAACTGTGCATACCCTTTGATCCAGCAATACCACTACTATATCTGCAATCCCAAAGAGATCATAAAAAAGGGAAAAGGACCTACATGTATGAAAATATTTATAGCAGCCCTTTTTGTGGTTGCAAAATATTGGAAATGGAGGGCATGACCATCATTTGGGGAATGACTGAACAAGGTGGTATGTGAATGTGATGGAATAATGTTATGCAATAAGAAATGATGAACAGGAAGATTTCAGAAAAACCTGGAAAGACTTTTAGAAACTGATGCAAAGTGACATGAAGAGAACCAGGAAAACACAGTTTTCCTGTTTGTACTGGGTACAAACACAGTATCAGCAATGTTGTGTGATGGCCAATTATGAATGACCTAGCTCTTCTCTGCAATACAGTGATCCTAGATAAGTACAAAGGACTCACAAAGGAAAATACTATCCATATCCACAGAAAGAACTATTGGACTCAAAATGCAGACAGAAGACTTTTTTTCACTTTTTTCTTTCTTGTGGTTTTAATTTGAAACTCAAAATCTTGTAAAAATGAATGCTAAAAAATTCTCAAGATGTAGTTTAAATTTTTTAAAAGAGCACTGCTAAGCTCAAGGGGTTTGGGGGTCTTGGACCCATTCACATTATTAGACCAGATTCAGTCACTGGGGACCCTGGCCACTAATGAAAAAGGGGATGAGGAGGGTTCTTTTTATTACTCATTACATTTCCCACTTTAGTCCTCCAGGGAATATTTACTTGTATACCTTTAGTTCTGGGAATAGAAAGATATTCAAAATATATCATATGAATCGAGTATGGGATGGCTATTTGTTTCTTATACACAAAAGAGTCACAATATGCACCAACAGAACAACTTAATAGTAAACTCGGTAAGTTAATGTACAGCTACTATTACATGCTCAGAAGGTTAAAACCAAATTTATCACAACATAAAATAGTTTTCAGGATAGCTGCTCAGGTACTTTACATTTTCTTTCAGCAGTCCACTGTTCAAAAAGTTCCCAGTTCATGTCTCCAGCTATACCGTGTTTCCCCGAAAATAAGACACTGTCTTATTAATTTTTTTGGACAGAAAAACACCAGAGGGCTTATTTTCAGGGGAGGGCTTATTTTAATGAACATTGACAGCAATTTTAATAAACAGGTAAATGTGAACAAAAAAAATGTACCTTTATTCAATAAGCAAATCACTGGGGAAGAACAGGATGACGCGCTCACTGCTGCAGCTCTGATTGGATGCAGCTCGGAGCGCGGCGTGCGTTTCACCCGGGGCGGGGGGGGGGGGACGGTGCATACAGAGGGTACCGTAATGTAGCGTGGAGGGCAGGGGATCCCCTTCACTACAGTAGCAATCTCAATAGGGCTTATTTTCGGGGGAGGGCTTATTTTAGAGGAATCTTACACAGTAAGGGGAGGGCTTATTTTCGGGATAGGTCTTATTATCGGGGAAACCCGGTAAATGGTCCCATCCTCTTGATGGTGGTTATTATTTACAAAAGAATCAGAGAATTTGTTTGGAACTCTTTCCCAGGCCACCAGCCAGCTTTGACCAAAATGGTTTCAAGACGCCTGGAAATCTTGAAATCACAAGATCACCTCTAAGGTTAGGCACACCAGTTTCAGGATAGATACTCATAAACCTAACTTCAAGAAAGAATAAACATTAAAAAGCTATCTCTAAACCCAGGAGCAGGATTGCCTAGTAAAATATAAACCTTAGCTGCTGTGAATTCACAGATGTATGGTACCTAGGGTGGAGGGGAAAAAAGCTGCTCTTCTTTCCTCCTTCTTCATGGGAGGTCCCAGAGTTATATGATTTCAGCAGGATGCCTGAAGAAGGATATCAAATTGGAAGTTTATTCTCCTTGTTAACTGATGTAGCACAGTATACCACATGTCAAAGGATGGGAAAGGACCAATAGACCTTAGAGGGTTTTCTGTATCATTCAAAAACAGCAAGTCCTTTCAGTGATGAGTTTCTACATAGCTGGAAGAAGTCAGGAAGTGCATCATTCCCCAAAGTTCCCAATGCTAAGCAAGTACATGTGGTTGGTGCAAATCAAGAAAGACAATCCTAAGAGTGCTCCATGGGATGGCCAGCGTGGTATGCACTGGAAGCTGAACATTGCAAAAGATGACTGGTTATCAAGAGATACAGCTGTATTGTTTAAAGTACTAGCCCCAACTGAATAGTCTCCTCTCTAACCCAGGTACATATGGAGAGTCCATTGCTAGAATATGGCACCACCTGTATGCTTCTGAGTATACAGCATTGTTGAAGCCTGGGGAAATTTTGAATTTAATTCCATAAAACTAATATTTATTAAGCACCTACTGAGTGCAGAACACTATGATAAAGACCAGGTTGGGGGAAATGCAAGATTTAGATCAACATTGCTCTTGTACTTAAAGAATTTATAATCTTTGGTTTCCTGCTCCTCCAGCCCAGGAGAGAAAGACACAAATGAACTCCCAGGAAGAAATCTCAAACTCTAAAGGATTGGGGAAAAAGAGGCAAGAAAACACATGCACAAAGTGAAATAGTCAGCTATATCTCCACCCTCCCCCCAAAGGTGGAGGAACAAGAAATCCTAGGGAGTTCTAACAAGAGATTGCTCTGGCATGTTTCCACCTGAAAATCTCTCTGGAATGTCTTTCATTGAAGCTATGTAAGCCATAATTTTGCTCTCTTTAGCAATATTTGGAGTATGGTGTTCCTTTCTGGATGTTGGATTTTAAGAAGAACATGGAAATTCTGGAAATTATTTGGAGGAGAGAAATCAAGAAGGCAAAGGGCTTCAGGATGATTTCATGTAAAGATTACTTGAAGCAACTGGTCATATTTGAAGACTTAGGGGAAATGTGTAGCCCAGTGTTACCATGGAGATGTCACCCAATGTCCATCAGCTTGTAATGTGTTGGAACTGGAGTTGCTGAGAAGGGTTTCATGGGAGATTCAGGGGAAAAAATATGCTGGAGTGAGGAAGCTGGATTTTGTTCATATCCTCTGACCATTTATCAATGGGGGATGATACTTATTTTTATAAATCTGGATTAGTTCCCTATGTATTTGAGAAACAAGGCCTTTATCAGAGAAATTGGCCATAAAAATATTTAAAGTATTATTTTTACATTGCTTCATTTTTTTCTGGTACCTTTTAACAAAATGTCATTTCCCTGACTATCTCTTTTTGTTTTGCTTCTTCTGATTGTGATTGCTTCTCCTGCCTTTTTTACTTTAACTGAAGCCTAATAGATTCCGTCCCAGCCCTTTATTTTAACTCCCTGTCTGTCTGTGTCTTTCTGTTTTGAGTGTGTCTCTTGTAAACAATATACTGTTGGATTCTGGTTTCTAATCCCTTCTGCTATCCCCTTCTGTTTTATGGGTGAGCGCATTACATTGGCATTCAACTATGATTACTGTGCATTTTCCTCCATCATATTTTCTTTGGTTTATCCTTTTATATCTCTTTCTTTTATCCTGTCTCTCCTCAAAAACTTTTTTTTGCTTCTGACCACTGCCTCTTTAAATCCACCCTTCCTTTTATCACCTCTCCCTCCCATTGCCCTCATATCTCTTAACTGATTCCCCTCTTATTTCCTTACTGGGTAAGATAGATTTCTCAACATACCTGAGTGTGCGTATATGTGTATGTATCCCTCCTTTAACCAATGCCGATGAGACTGAGGTTCAAGCACTCTTCAATTTTACCATACCTGTTTTATTGCAAAATTCCCCCATTCTCCCTCTCCTTCCCCTCTTCTTCCAGTATATTCCCTTTTTCTCACCTTTCTCCCTTTAATTTTTGGAGGTGAATCATCCCAACATAATTGACTCATATACATTCTCTCTGTCTATGTGGATTCCTTCATGCTGCCTTAATAGTGATAAGGTTCTTTGTAGTTACATGTATCATCTTACCACGTAGGAATGTAAATAGTTTGACTTTATCAAGTCTCTTATGATTACTCTTCAATATTTTCAATTTAGATTTCTCTTGAGTCTTGTGTTTGAATGTCAAATATTCTATTCAGTGCTGATATTTTCATCAAGAATGTTTGGAAGCTCTCTATTTCATTAAACATCCTTTTTTCCCCATGAAGGATTATATTCAGTTTTGCTGGGTAGGTTATACTTAGTTGCAATCCTAGCTCCTTTGCCTTCCGGAACATCATATTCCAAGCCCTCCTCTCCTTTAATATAGAAGCTGCTAGATTTTGTGTTATTCTGACTATGACTCCATGATATTTGAATTCTTTCTTTCTGACTGTTTACAATATTTTCTCCTTGACCTGAAAGATCTATAATATTCATGGAAGTTTTCATTTTGCAATCTCTTTTAGGAAGTGATTAGTGGATTCTTTCGATTTCTATTTTACCACATGAATATTGGGACCGTTTTCCTTGATAAGTTTTTGAAATGTGATGGCTAGACTCTTTCATCATGACTTTCTGGTCATCCAATATGTATTAAATGATCTCTCGATCTATTTTCCAGGTCAACTGTTTTTATGATGAGATAGTTTTCTTCTATTGTTTTCATCCATTTGACTTTGTTTTATCATTACTTTGTGTTTCATGGAGTCATTAACTTCTACTTGCCCAAGTCTAATTTTTAAGGAATATTTTTTGTTTGTTTTTTTGTTTCAGTAAGCTTTTGTACCTCTTTTTTTCCATTTGGTCAATTCAGCTTTTAAAGGAATTATTTTCCTCAGTGAATTTTTCTATCTCTTTTCCCATTTGACCTCTTCTGCTTTTTAAGAAGTTCTTTTCTTCAGTGAATTTTTTGTTCCTCTTTTACCATTTGCTCAGTTCTGTTGTGGGTTTTTTGTGCCTCTTTTACCAAGTTTTTAATTCTCTTTTCATAATTTTCTTGCATCAGTCTCATTTCTTTTCCCAATTTTTCCTCTATCATTCTTATCTCTTTCTTTATGTTTTCTAAGAGTTGTTGGGGGGTTTGGTTCCAATTAGCCTTTTCCTTTGAAGTTGTGTTTGTAGTTGTCACATTTTTGTCTTCTTCTGAGTTTACATCTTGGTATCCCCTGCCACTATGGCAGCTTTTTATAGTCAAATTATTTTTTGTTTGCTAATTTTCCCATTCTTTTTTTTTTACTTTGAACTTTATGTTAAAGTGGAGTTCTGTTCATCAGGGAGTGGGTAAGCCCAGTCCCAGACTTCAGGCTTTCTCATGTTGCTCTTTTCAGAGAAGGTTATGGGAGTCTGCAAGTTTCCAATGCTTGCAAGGTACAGTGATCAAGGGAGAGGTGTGGTCACTGTTCTTCTGGTCTGTGCTCTAGTCTTTACCCAGGAAGTGCCCCCTGCTTCACTAGAGTCAGAATTGCTAGCATTACTTCTCTTGGCCCTGGAACTGTGATGCAGAACTGCTTCTGGGCAAGAGAGTTGCCAAGCAGCACCAGCTGTACCCTGTACTTGCCCATAATCTCTTTCTGCCTAGTTGTCTGACCCCCTTGCTATCTCTGGGCTGAAGCTGCTTCTGCTATCATACCTGCCTACAAGGCCCTTCCTTGGTACTGCTGCTGCATACACCCAGGGCCAGTGTCCACCCTGGAGTCACAGACTTCTCCTGCCAACCTCCTAAATTGTCTGAAGCTAGGGGAAAAAAGTTTCACTCTGACCTTTCCTTGGTTCTGCTGATTCAAAATTTGTTTGAAGGGGAATCTAGGAAGAGTTGTTTCCAATACTCCGCCATATTCACTCTACCACCTACATTACCCTCCCCCTTAGATTAAAGAAATTATTGGACATTGTTACTGATCTAATCAATCCTGATATTACAGTTTCTCTTACCACCATATGGAGAAACAGGCATCCTGCAGGAATAATGGATAGCAGACCCAACCTCAGCACAAGGTATAGAGAGAGCCTTCTGAGTGATGATTGACCCTATGAGAAATCACAACCCCTTGACTCTTACTAATAGTTCATTTCATGTAATAAGCTGGAAAGACGGTAAACAGCAATAGATTAATAAAATAAACTGAAGGAAAATAAAAATATCCCATAAAGAAGGAAAAGCCCTCAGGGCAAATGTGAGCTAGACCAGTAGAAGGAGAAGACATGGGGTGGCCTTTTGTGACACCAATGAATTATGTTTTAGGATTCCTGTGACAGTGTACAAGCTTTTGCTGTCCTATAACTACCTACTATTTCAGAAGCAGATTACCAGTGGAAAAGGATGTTTATATAGCAAGGGAATACCCTCATTTTCCTCATACAGTACCTATCCCCATGCCCAACCAGTCCCTACATGACAAGTGGAGGCTACCCTCCATGGAGCAAGTATTCTTACTTTCACCAGTGGACACCCACTTAATCATTACTGTTGCCTGGATTAAGATTTATTCTCTACTTGTACCTGGGAGTAGCAGTCTTCAAATTTTCAAAGGAGAGGGGTTTTTCTTTTGTTGTTCTCCTTAGCCCCAGAGGGCAGAACAAAGTGTAGTACAAGGAAGTTGAACAATGAATAATGTGGCCTTTTGTCTGGCACCTTACCAAGCAGGAGGAAGACCTGGTGGTCATCACAAGGGGAGGAGAAGGAAGCTAGTCTTTACATCTCAAGAAATTTCCTACTTCCCCTTCCTCTCTTTTCACCCTATACCTAAGCTGTAAAAGAAACTAGGAGATGTCTGCTGCTAAAGGAAATAGTAACAGTGCTGAAATGGTCCCAATTCAAAGATGGAGCTCACTGAAGGAACTAGGCAATGACACAGGAAGCAGTGTACTATGGTAGAAAGAGCATTAAATTTAGAATTGGATATTGTGTTGTTGTTGTATTTAACTGTATCCAACTCTTCATAAGCCTTTATGGAGTTCTCTTGCCAAAGACATTGGAGGGGGTTGCCATTTCCTTCTCCAGTGGATCAAGGCAAACAGAGGTTAAGTGATCTGCCCAGGGTCACACAGCTGGTAAGTATTTTTTTTTTCAGAACTTTTCCCCCTTTATTTTTTTTTCATTTTTTATTTACATTTTTCTATTTTTAGTTTTCAATATTCATTTCCACAAGATTTTGAATTACAGATTTTCTCCCCATCTTTCCCCTCCCCCACCCCAAGATATTGAGCCTACTGAGTACCCCTTCCCCCAATCAGCTATCTCCTATATCGTCCCCCATACCCCTCTAACTTTCTAGTAGGGCAAGATGGATTTCTATACCCCAGTGCCTGTATGTCTTATTTCCCAGTTGCATGTAAAAAAAAATTAACACTTGTTTTTAAAGCTTTGATTTCCAGATTATTTCCCTTCTTCCCTCCTCATCTACCCCCACCGGGAAGATAAGCATTTCAATATAGGTTATACATATGTAGTTACGCAAAACGTTTCCATAGTAGTTATATTGTAAAAGACTAGCTATATTTCCATCCATCCTATCCCGCCCCCCACTTAGTCTATTTTCTACTTTAACTTGTCATTTTTCAAACATATATGCTTCTAACTACTCTCTCCCCCAATCTGCCCTCCCTTCCATCATCCCCCCTCTTATCCCCTTCGCCCCTACTTTCCTGTAGGGTAAGATACCCAAATGAGTTTGTATGTTATTCCCTCCTTAAGACAAATTCAATAAGAGTAAAGTTAACCCATTCCCTTTCAACTTCCTGTTCTTCCCCTCCATTGTAACAGTTTTCTCTTTCCTCTTTTATATGAGATAATTTACCCTATTTGTATCTCCTTTTCTCCTCTAATTATATTCTTCTCTTACCTCTCAATTTTATTTTTTAGATACCATCCCTTCATATTCAACTCATTCTGCTACCTCTGTCTACATATACATGTACACATATATACACACTCACATATGCATTCATACACACATATATATGTATGTATACACACACATACACACATATACTCCCTTCAGCTATCCTCATACTGAGAAAAGTTTCATGAGTTATAATTATAGTTTTTCCATGTAGGAAGGTAGATAGTTCAACTTTAATAAGTTTTCATGATTCCTTTTTCCTATTTACCTTCTCATGCTTCTCTTGCTTCTTGTATTTGAAAGTCAAATTTTATGTTCAGCTCTGGTCTTTTCATCAAGAACACTTGAAAGAACATTGAATGACCATATTTTTGCCTGAAACATTATACTCAGTTTTGCTTGGTAAGTGATTCTTGGTTTTAATCCTAGCTCCTTTGACCTCCAGAATATCATATTCTAAGCCCTTTGATCCCTTAGTGTAGAAGGTGCTAGATCTTGTGTTATCCTGATTATGTCTCCACAATACTCAAATTGTTTCTTCCTGGCAGCTTGTGATATTTTCTCCTTGACCTGGGAACTTTGGAATTTGGCTATAATATTCCTAGGAGTTTTCTTTTGGAGATCTTTTTCAAGAGGCAATTGGTGAATTCTTTCCTTTTCTATTTTGCCCTCTGGTTTTAGAATATCAGGGAAATTTTGCTTGAGAATTTCTTGAAGGATGATTTCTAGGTTCTTTCTTTGATCATGGCTTTCAGGTAGTCCAATAATTTTTAAATTATCTCTCCTGGATCTATTTTCCAGGTCAGTGTTTTTTTCCAATGAGATATTTCTCATTGCTTTCTATTTTTTCATTTGTTTGAATCTGTTTAATAGTATCTTGATTTCTCATAAAGTCATCAGCTTCTATTTGCTCTAATCTAATATTGAAGTAATTATTCTCTTCAGTGAGTTTTTGAAATTCCTTTTCCATCTGGGCAATTTGGCTTTTAAAGCATTCTTCTCCTCATTGGCTTTTTGGGCCTCTTTTGCCTTTGAGTTAGTCTATTTTTAAGGTCTTATTTTCACAGTATTTTTTGAGGTCTCCTTTAGCAGGCTGTTGACTCGCTTTTCATGATTTTCTTGCATCATTTTCATTTCTCTTCCAATTTTTCCTCCATATCTCTTGATTTTCAAATCCTTCTTGAGCTCTTCCATGGCCTGTAACCAATTCATATTTTTCTTGGGAGCTTTTGATTCAGGAGTTTTGACTTCATTGACTTGTTCTCATTCCATGTTTTGATTCTTTTGTCCCCAAAAAAGGAATCTATGGTCTAGTTGTGCTTCCTCTTTTTGCTCATCTTGCTAGCCAATTACTTGACTTTTGAGCCTTTTGCCACAGTAGAACTCTGTTTCCAGATTGCAGATATGTACCAAATTGGTGGGGTTTTTGCAAATGTTGTCAGAGGTCTGAGGAGGGTGCCCTCTCTATAGACACCACAAGCTCTGGCACACTGCCACACACCCCAGGACCACCATCCAAAACCGTGATCCAGATCCAAGAAGGTCAAAGCATAAGTAGATTGATGAGTAGCAATGGCAGATTGCTCCCCCTATGATCTGCAGGCCAGGAGCTCTGGAGACAGCCATGCAACAGCAGCTGCAGCCACCACCCCTCCTCCACCTCTTGCCTGGGGGCAGGGTCTGGATTCTGCTCTTCAGTCATCCAGTTCCAACAGAGTTCCCCACTGACCTTTTAATTTCTCTTAGGCATCTATAGATTGAAAAGTCTGGAAACTGCCACAGTTTCTGGTGATTCACTCTCCTGAAATCTTCTCTGGACAATCTGTTCTTCTGGTCAGGGATGCCCAGGCCTGACTGCAGGTGGTTCACACAGGATTTCACTCAGCTCCCAGCCAGGTGTGATTGGCCCTTCCTGTTGGCCTGCCAGGCTGCCTTCAGCAGGAGATTTCTTTCTCTCTGTCACTTTGTGGATTCTGTAGCTCTAAAATGTGTTTAGAGTCATATTTTATAGGTATTGGATGTGGTTGGACAGGGAGCAAAGCAGAGTTCTTGTTTTTACTCCACCATCTTGGCTCTGCCCCAGCTAGAGAGTGTTTGAGGCTGATTTTGAACTCAAGTCTTCCTGATCCCAAGCCCAATGTTATATTTACGGAGGTACCTAGTTGTTAGAATTCGATGCCATGGTTTCATATCTTGACTCTGTTTCTTACTGTGAATGTGACTTTGAACAAGGCATTTCACCTCCTTTGTCATTCTTTCTCCATGAGAATGTTGGACTAGATGCCCTTTCAGCTGTAGAATAGATGAGTCTCTTATTCTTGTTTTATTTTTTTCAAAATTAAGGTTTCGTAAACTATAAATCTTATCATCTATGGTGCTAGGATGTAATTTGATTTCAGTCAATTCAGGAAGCATTATTGATTGCCTGTAATGTTCTGTGCTGAGTGCTGGGGTTACAAAGCAAAAATTAATAAAAACCCCTGTCCTTAAGACACTTACATTCCATAGGGAAGAAGAGGCAGATAGTACTGACTTGGGGACAAGGTAATGGGTCCTGAAAGATTTTTCTTGAAAGTAGTACCTTAGTGGGATTCTGAAGAAGCTGTAATAGATGAGAAGATAATGTAGTCTGCCTCATATTACTCCTTTACACATGGGTTTAGGCTTTGGAATGGTCTGAGGATAAGTTCCTCATGAGGATAGTTGTCATCATATCTATCTTCAAGCCTCCCAGCATCAAGCAAAACACTTTGCACATAGAAAGAGCAGATGAATGAATCTCCTCAGTTCTGAAGCAGTATAAGATTCCTTGGAAGGCAGAGAATGTAGATGATTTAAACTCCATAAAGCTCCCTCCATCTCAGTTTCATCATCACAACAGTTTAGAAGTCATTGTTTAATTTGGGAGGTATCCTGTTGATTCATGCCACATTGAAAGATGAAGGAATTCAATTTAACAAACATCTTTTCAGAGCCTCACATGTGTCAGACACTGGACAAAAATGAAACCATCCCTGCCATCAGGGACCAAGTGTCTAATGGGCACTAAAGTGGACATATATTGATGAAAAACCTGTAATGTGAAGCAAGCTTCTGAGGCTGGTGATCACAATAGTAATTCATACTTTGTTGGATGGTTACAATTCAGAGGATCTTGAAATCATAGATAAGGATGCGGGAAAAATAAAAAACAACTTTAAAACCACCTAGTCTGAACACTCTCATTTTATAGATAAGGATACCAAGACATCCCACACCTAAGTGATTCATCCATCATCACCAGGCTTGTACACTGGTAGAATATGAACACAAGTCTTCTTGTCTGCAAGACCAGATTTCTGGCCCCTATATCATGCAGTTTCCAAAGTACTTTCATTATAACTATGGGTTAAGTAGTGCAGGGATGAGGATCTCCATTTTACAAAGGGGGAACTCTAGGTTAAGAAAGGGAGCTTGAGGGGTCAGAGCCAAGATGGTGGAGTAGAAGCATGACCTTCCCTTGGTTCCGGCTTCCACCTTCCCCAATCCATGTAAAAAGGGGTCTCTAAACAAACTTTGGAAGAACTCACAAAATGACACAGAGAAAGTAACCTCCTGCTGAGGACAGCCCGGCAGGCCTGCAGGAATCCAGCACAGCACTCTGGGAGCCAAGCCCAGCCCCACACCAAGGCTTTAGCCCCAGGTCAGGCCTGACCAGCCGTGGGCCAGAGGGACTCCAGATCAGCAGCAGGTGTGGCAGTTTCCAGATTTATTTAGCAACACATAGATAGGAAGGACAAAGTGAGAGGCCAGTGCAGTCTAGACTTTGGGAACAGTAAGTGGGAGTGTGCGACTTTTACCCCTGGGGCAAGAAACCACTGAGACACCAGCACAGCCAGCCAGTGCCAGGTGGCAGCTTCAGCTCCTGGCCTAAAGAGTGTAGGGGGACCAAGCACCAGTGTGAGGGGTAATCTCTCTTGCTTTAACCTGCTTGGATCGGTATTGCAGTCTAGGGTGGAGGTTCTGGGGTGTGTGTCCAGCTTGTCAGAGCATGTGGAGACCTCAGAGAGGGCACCCATCTAATACCTCAGGCAGCTGAGTAAACCCCAGCGTTCAGGATGAAAGCTCCCCTGTCTGGTGGCAGAGTCCTGCTGTGGCAAAAAGCCCAAAAGTCAAGTAATTGAGTGGCAAAATGAGCAGGCAAAGGAAAGAAAGCAGACAGAAGATTCCAACATTACACTCCTATTTTGGGGATAAGAAGGAGCAAGGCATGGAACAGGAGGAAAACAGTGAAGTCAGAACTCCTGCACTAAAAGCTTCAAAGGAAAAATACAAGCTGGTTACAGGCCATAGAGGACCTTAAGAAGCAGTTAAGAGAAGTGGAGGAAAAATTGGGAAGAGAAATGAGAACAATGAAAGAAAATTATGAAAGGAGAGTCAACAGCCTGACTGAGGAAAATAATACCTTAAAAAAACAGACTGACTCAAATGGCAAAGGAGGCTCAAAAAGGCAATGAGGAGAAGAATGCCTTAAAAAGCCGAATTTGCCAGATGGAAAAAGAATCTCAAAAGCTCAATGAGGAGAATCATTGCTTCAGAATTAGATTGGAGCAAATAGAAGCTAATGACTTTATGAGAAATCAAGATGCTGTTAAACAGATCCAAACAAATGAAAGAATAGAATGCAATGTGAAATATCTCATGGGAAAAACCATTGACCAGGAAAAAAATCCAGGAGAGATAATTTAAAAATTATTGGACTACCTGAAAGCCATGACCAAAGTAAGAACCTAGAAATCATCCTCCAGGAAGTTCTCAAAGAAAATTGCCCTGATGTTTTAGAACGAGAGGGCAAAATAGAGGTTGAAAGAATCCACCGATCACCTCCTGAAAAAGATTCCAAAAAGAAAACTCCTAGGAATATTATATCCAGGTTCCAGAATTCCCAGATTAAGGAGAGAATATTACAAGCAGCCAGGAAGAAACAATTTGAATATTGTGGAAACACAATCAGGATAACCCAGGATCTGGCAGCTTCTACACTGAGGGATTGTAGGGCTTGGAATATGATATTCTGGAGGTCAAAGGAGCTGGCATTAAAACCAAGAATCACCTACCCAGCAAAACTGAGTATCATGTTTCAGGGGAAAATATGGTCATTCAGTGGAATAGAGGACTTTCAAGCATTCTTGCTGAAAAAGCCTGATTTGAAGAGAAAATTTGACATTCAGATACAAGAAGTAAGAGAAGCATGAGAAGGTAAACAGGGAAAAGAAATCATAAGGAACTATTAACATTCCTACATGGAAAAACAATAATTGTATCTTATGAAACTTTTCTCAGTAGTTGAAGGGATCAGAAATATATATATATATATATATATATATATATATAAGTATATGGGCATATGAATACATATGTGAATGTGTGTATATATGTTTACAGGTATACATAGATAGAGGGCACAGGGACAATTTAACAGGAAGGAATGATACTTAGAAGGTGAAATTAAGAGGTGAGAGGAATATAATGAGAGGAGATGGGGAGAGACAGAATGGCGTAAACTATCTCATACAGAAGAGGCAAGGGAAAATGGTTCCAATGGAGGGGAAGAATAGGAAGGCAAAAGGGAATTGGTCAACCTTATTCCCATTGAATTTGGCTTGAGGAGGGAGTGAAATACACACTAAATAGGGTATTTCACCCTCCAGGAGAATGGGGGCGGGGATGAGAGGGGGGATGATAGAAGGGAGGGTAGGCTCAGGGGGCGGGAAGTTGGAAACACCCACTTTTGAAAAGGTACGGGATCAAAGTAGAGAATAGAACAAGTGGGAAGTGGGAGAGAGGGAAATATAGTCAGTCTTTTACAATATATCTACTGTGTTATTGTTTTGCATTAGCCACACATGTACAACCTATATTGAACTGCTTATCTTCCCAGTAAGGGTGGGTGACAAGGAAGGAAGGGAATGAATCTGGAATTGAAAGTTTTAAAATCAAATATTCAAATATATATATATATATATGTGTGTGTGTGTGTGTGTATACTATTATTAATACCATCTTACATGTAATTGGGAAATAAGATATACAGGCACTGAGGCATAGAGGTCCACTGGAAAAGTCGAAAGGGTTATGGGAGAAAATATGGGAGAGAGCAGATTGGAGGAGGGGATATCCTGTGGGACTGCTATTTTGGGGTGGTGGGTAGGGGAAAAACGTGGAGAAAATCTGTAACTCAAAATCTGGCGGAAATGAATGATGTAAATCAGAAGTTAATGAAGCATTAAAAAACAGAAGAAAAAAAAAAGAAAGGGAGTTTGACTTATCTGTGAGTGTATCTAGTCAATGTTGTTAAGGTTTGAACCCAGGCCTCCTCTTCTTCCCACAGTACAGCTCAGATGAAGCAGATCTCTGGACTGATAAGAGTATTTGTTGGCAGTGATTTAACCTATTTCCATCTTCTCTATGTAACAAGTGAAAGGGCCCCAACTCCTTATTAACATGTGTTTTATTTTTACTTAATACATAGTTCATTCTAATAATCCATTTTATTATTTTGTGTCTTTTGTCAAGGAAGCAAACATCTCTTTGTATCTTAGCAAAATTAATGTAGCTGTTACATGGAAAAGTGATGTTGAGGGGTTTCAATGGGAGACATATGTAATTATTCTGAGATAATCCTGTCTTTATCCTTAGCATTGGGCAGTTATTTGTTAGAACTCTGTGTTTCGTTCTAAGCTCTGTGAGTTGAGAGGAATGTAGGGAAATTGGAGAGGGCAGTAAGGAAGAGGATTAAGCAGCTGGAAAAACTGGACTGATTATGAAAGATTAAGGAATTAAGAGGTAGTCTGACCTTTAATAGCATTCAAACACAAGAATGATTATTGTTCTCTTATCCAAAGGGAGGGGACAGAGTTGGATCCCTAAGGGACCCAGAGCAAGTAAAGTCAGTGATGGTGATTGGCTTTCCCCCAATTCGAGAGATTAGTTTGAGTATCTGTAGCCAAGAAGTGAGGGTGTATGGAATGGCAGCTCAGACAAAGTGAGATGAAGAACCAAACAGTCAGTCATGGAGATGAAAGGGCTAGAGGTGGAAGGTGATATATAAATCCCAAACTAAGCAGCACAAGGAAGACTAAAAAGAACATGCAGAAGACACAAGATCAGAAGTTCACTGTACCAGAGTACAGTGGTCAGACACTGGGGAAAGAAAGAGTGCACTTTCATTCATTTGCATAAACAAACACTAAGTACCTTCTGCATGCTAGGTGCTCTCCTAGATAACCCTATAAACATGCAAAAATCAAACAGTCTCTGTCCTTAGGGAACTAACTTTATATGACAAAGAAGTGATGCGAATGCACATAAAAACAAAACATATGCCAAGTAATTTAAGAGTGTACAACGTGGGCAACTGGGAGAACCAAGAAAGACTTCATATAGGAGGTGGCACATGGGCTGAACTTTGAAAGGACCTAGGGTTATGAGAGGTGAGGGAGAGCATCCTATGAATGGGGAACAGCCTGTACATACACATGGAGGAGGGAGACAAATGTCACCTCTAAGAAAGAACATATGCTAAAATACCACTGGATTGTAGAGCAAATAAGGGAAATCATGTATAACCAGCCTTGAAAAAGAAGTTGGATTCAGCCTTGCTGAGCCAGGCTTCATCCCCCAGAAGGGGACATGAATTATGGACCAGCTGGAACGACAGAGGCCAAAAATATCGTTCAGTTCTTTTGAGAAGCACTGTCCTGAATGTCAAAGCCTGTGTTTATCCTTGTCTTGCTTACCTACAACATGTTGTGTTGTTCTGTTTGTCCTTCATTCTGGAAGAGGACCATGACATTAGGGAAGGAGGACATGACTTGCAGTTGACTTGGATTTGAAGGAGGGAGGGCTGTGCAAGGTCACCAGCCTCACTTTCTCCTCCAAAGCCATCTGGGTTCAGTGCCTAGATATCCATCAGGACAACTGGAGATGGCCCGGGTAGGAAGGGAAGACAGTGACCCTTCTAGGCTAAGGTCTTTTCAAGTGCTCACTTTGAGTCCATTCAGTAAATATGAGTCAGGGAATGGCCCCTTTAACTTAAAAAAAAAATAAACCAGACTGGGAGGGGAAGACCCTCATTGTTGCTGGAAGAAAGAGAAACAATTACTAGTTACTACTTACACAGGTATTTAAAAGGTGGCTGGGGGCTATTATTCTATGTGGGCAGCTCATAAAAGCCTCTAACTTTGTTATTAACTTATTAAATCAAGCTAGCCCATTTTTTTAGTGGTGGCAATAAATTAGATATAGAAATAGGGACCCATCCATTGGGAAATAGCTAAAAAATATGGTCCACAAATGTAGCAGAATATTTCTGCTTCCTGAGAAATGATGAATATGAAGGAAACAATCAAGAAACATTAAGAATCTACTATGTGCCACATACTATGTTTAGTGCTGAGAATACAAAAAGAGGCAAAAGGGAGTCCCTGCCCTCAAGGAGCTTACAATCTAATGGAGGAGAAAACATGTGAACAAATATATACAAAACAAGTTATGTACAGGATAAATTTTTTTTAAATAACAGAGAGAAGATACAGGAATTAAGAGGGGTTAGAAAAGGCTGCCTGTAGAAAGTGGGATTTTAGTTGGAAGTTAAATGATGCCAGGGAGGTCAGTAGTCAGAGTGGAGAAGGGAAAGTATTACAGGCATGAGAGATAGTTAGAGAAAATACCCAGAGAGGAGAGATGGACTGTTTTGTTTGTGGAACAGTCAGGAGGTCAGTGTGTGTCAGGGAAGAAGATATAAGAAGATTGGAAAAGTAGGAGAAAGTTAGGTAATGAAGGACTTTGAATGCCAAAGAAAGCGTTTTGTATTTGATTTGGAGGCAATAGGAAGACCCTGGCATTTATTGGGTAAAAGAGTGGCATGATCAGACCTGTGTTTTAGGAAATTCATGTTAGTGGTTGAATGGAGGATAGATTGGAATGGGGAGAGATTTGAGGCAGGCAGACACCCTCTCCTCCCACCTTCATAAAGCTATTGCAATCAGCCATTTGGAAGGTGATGAAGGCTGGTATCAGAGAAGTGGTGGTGTTAAATGAGAGAAAAGGATGTATTCTAGAGATGTTGCACAGGTCTTGGAGAAGACTTAGATAAACCGATGCAAAGCAAAGTAGGGAAAACCAGGAAAACAATAAGCACAATAATTCCATCAACGTGAAAAGGAGAGAATAATAAAATGAACTCTGTAGTTATAGTAAATAATTTTGGCCCTACAAAAGAACTGAGAAAATCCACCCCTCGTGCTGGTAGTCTGGATCCCCAGAGGGGTGTTGTTGAGTTATTTCAGTCATATCTGATTCTTCCTGACTGTATTGGGAGTTTTCTTGTCAAAGATAACGGAGTGATTTGCCATTTTCTTCTGGAGCTCATCTTACAGATAAGAAAGCTGAAGTGAACAGGGCTGAGTGGCTTGCCCATGGTCACAGAGCTCATGTCCAAAGTTGGATTTGAATTTAGGAAAATGAGTCTTCCTGACTGTAAGTCTAGCACTCTATCCAACTGCACCTCTTTGTTGCCCTTGGAGCCTCAGACCTCTGCTATTATTTTTCCTTCCATGGTTGGGATGGGGAGAATGCCTTTCTAATTCTATATTTTATAATCCCTGCCAGTGTGCTTCCACCTACACTTATCACTTGAAAGCAATTAGTCAGCCAACCTTTTACAAAAAGGGGGATGCAGCTAGGTGACACAGTGAATAGAGCACTGGCCCTGGAGTCAGGTGAACTTAAGTTCAAATCCAGTCTCAGACACTTGATACACTTGCTATCTGTGTGACCTTGGGCAAGTTACTTAACCCCAATCACCTTGCCTTCCCCCTCAAAAAAAAAAAGAAAGAAAAATTAGTATTTACTACAGTGAAATAGTTGGTTGAGAATATCCCCCAAAGTCTAAAATACACTGTTTCACAAGTTCATACAGGACCCAGGGAAAAGTTAACTTAGAGAAAAGGCATGGCAAAGAGGTAATTCGCTGCTCCTAGAGTGCTCAAAATGTTGCCCTTGGCTATGGCATTATTTCCCCACCACTCCCCCCACCATTGAACTCCTTGTAATTCCTTGAAAATGTCTTTTCTCATCTTTTCCATTCTGTTCATGGCTCCTGGTACAAACACTGCTGTCACACATCGCTGTCCTGAGGATGCTGCCAGGAGGCCAATTAACAAAGTCCACATGATCTAGTCCCGTGATGTTCACAGGACTCTTCTAGCTAAGAAAGGGGATAAGATGAATTCCCAGGTCAGGCTCTTCTCTTCCCCATTTCCTTTCCCCCTTACCAAGAGATTCCTTGACCACTTCCTCTGATGGAATGGAGAGATAAGAACAATTCCTTTTACTGTCCATGAAGTTGGCTGAAGTAGGCACTATGGACATTTAAGAGGACAAGGCCATTCATTACCTCCTGGGTCGTTGCCAATTGTCTTAATTTTGTCCTGCCATTGGACTTTGGTGACTCTGGAAGAGAGATTGTGGCTGACGACTTTGTGCAACTCTTATTCACTTAAATCTAATTCACCCACAAGTCAAGGTATCATCATGATGTCATTGACCCTCTTCCAAAACAAAGAATGAACAACACTAGATGCTCAAATTTCTGTATTTCAAACTGTTCTTTTTTTCATACAAATCTCTAGGTCTTAACCAAGTTTCTTCAATTAATATGAACCCACCCCCTGTATGACATCTCTTTATTTTATCCAGTGGCTATCAAAGACATCTGAAATTTCAAGGATTTAGGAGTAGGGTAGTCTAGAATCTATGACTGATTGATTGATTTAAGGATATGTCCAGGCTGTTTTCATACCTAGTTGACATTTCTGATTTGTTGATTGATTCAGCTGATATGGGTTCTCAATTGATAAAGATATCAGCTTAACTAAGATGGGATGTTTGAATGATTGATTCAATTGCCTATTCCACTATTTTTTTAGGGGTGTGAAGTGAGGTTAAATGACTTGCCCAGGGTCACACAACTAGTAAGTGTCAAGTGTCTGAGGTCAGATTTGAACTCAGGTCCTGATTCCAGGGCTGGTACTCTATTCACTGTGCCACCTAGCTATACCATTTCACTCATATATGGGGGAATTATGGGTATGGAATATTACATGTCACATATGGTTGAGGCCTTGATTGTTTTTCTTTCTCTTTCTCAAAGGTCTTTGTTTAAAATGTTGATTCCTTAGGGGAGGAGTAAATTTAATATTATAAGAAGCATAATTTTTTTTAAGTGATGGTCTTACCTATTAGGAGCTTTGGACAGGCCCCTGGGGATGTTACAATTGTTGTGGTCAAGGCACATCCTCTTCCTTTCTCTTATCTCAGTCCTTCCCAGTACTTTAGACATTTGGGGACTTCAGCTAGAAATGAATTAGTCTGGAGATCAGGAAAGTTGTTAGACTTTTTTTTCTGAACCCCATTTATCTGAAGGTAGTTTCTTTGAGTTCCTGATCATGTGACTGAAGAAAGGCAGCTGTATTTTATATTCTCTTTACTATTGGGTACTTTTAATGTTCAATTATTAAAGCAGTTTTAAATTAGATTTTGTGGTTCATGAGTGCCTGCTACATTGTTAAAACAAAGCAAATCCTTGAATCCAAATGGAAGGTTAGCACACAATCGCCCAAACCCCTTCAGCCACTGAATCAGTCTGTGATTTTGGGCATGGATGGCCTCTTCAGACCCTGGAACAGATGCCAGTTCATCTCTTACACCAGAAACAGTCCTGAGACATTAACAGCAGCAAAGCAGATCACATGCTGCTTTGCATGGGCACTCTTTTTGCATGTGACTCTATCATTTATGGTTTAGCCATAGTCAATAAAGCCTGAGGCTAGATCAGTCAAGTGTGGGACTCTGTCACAGGTTCAAATTCCCAACCAAGGTGGTAGAAGTATGTTGAGGACAATAGTGTTATATCAATTTCCTGTCTGACATTGATCTGTCAGGAAATGCACATTTTATACCTAGCCAAGAGTGGTTAGCTTTACTCTCTCCTCTGAAGACCCCCCAGATTTTAGATCCCACTGCTGCGGGATCCTTATCAATCTTTTATTCATCTACTAGCATCACCCAAAAAGTTCCCAGCTATTCACCCTAATGGAGAGAAGGAATTCAGATAATTCTTTCCCTTTTGTATTTGACTTTGGAGTTAAATTAAAATTACTCATGAACCTAAGGATGTTGGGTCTTTGGGAAGTCACCAAAAATAAAATAATTTTAAAGAACACTGTGAGAATTATGAGCATTTAGCTTAGAGAAGACTCAGGGACCATGAAAGTCATCTTAAGGACTCTCGTGTAGAAGAGGGATTAAATTTGTTGTGTTTTGCTCCCATACAGAATTAGGAGGCTGTTAGGTGGTGTCATCATGCACAGAGTACCTGGCCTGGACTCAGAAAGACTAATTTTCATGAGTTCAAATCCAGTCCCAGACACTGGGCAAGTCACGTAATCCCATTGTCTCAGTTTCCTCATCTGTAAGGATGGACTTTGGAAAACTAGGTTTAAATTCAATGTAAGGGGTGGGGTGGGGGTAGGGAATCCCTTCTTAATCATGAGAGTGGTCCAAAAGTAGAATTGGCCATCTTGAAAGTTCTTATTTGCTAGAGGCTTTCACATGAAGATTAGGTGATTGCTCATAATCAGTGTTGTGGAAGGAGTTCTTGGTGAGATTTGAGTTGGATTCCCAAGTTCCCTTCTTTCTCTGAAATTCTCATCTGGCTTTTCTATTCCTCAGTTGAGAGGAGACTGGCACAGTGCTAAGAACATTGGATTTGACATCAGAGGATCTTGGTTCACACCCTGATCCACTTGCTCCCCATGTGTGATTGGGGGAGTCATTAAATGACTCTGAGCTTTCCTATCCCCATCTGTAAAAAGGCATTGGACTAGATCACCTTGAAGGTCTAGATCTAGGATTCTATGATCCCTTTCTTGCCCAACCCATAAACAAATCCTTCCAGTGAACTTCATGGTGGAAATATTTTGTCAGTAAGAAAATTGAGGATTTTCCTTCTTTCAAAGTTGAATTGGGGAAGGAAACACATGTGTTTCAAGGGACTTCTGTGAAAGAAAAACTAAAAGAGACTTTGTGACATCCACAAAGAATTCCAAACATAGAAAAGGTCTTGTCCTATAAACCTGAAAGCAGATATTTGGGAGTTGATCTTAGGAGTGAGCATGAAGCCAAGCTAAAGAGAAAAGAGAAAATGGACTGGAGTGACGATGTGAGGGATTTGGATTACACATAAAGGAAGCTTCTGGGTCTTTTACTGAATATGAAAGCATATTATAGATTATAGACACTGTGGTCCAACTTAGTATAATGAAAGAGCATTGGATTTAAGGGTCAAGAAGCTTCGTTTAAATCCCAGTCAGTACTCCGGCTTGTGATCTTCATGGCATTAGGCAAACACCTTGACTGTTCCAAGCCCTAGTTCCTTCATCTGAAAATAACAGCAGCTTGACTAGATGTACTTTCATGTTCCATCTTTAATACCATGAGATTGAAGGGGAAAAGAAGGAGTGGTGTTCATTGTACAGCGCAAGGACACATCCCATCCCTGGTCTTGCCTGACTATCAAGGCAGGCTTTGGTAGCATAATGAGTCCAGGTTAGTTACAGACCTGTCCGGTATGTCAGAAGCCTTCTGATCAGTGGCACTCACTCCAGTGATGATAATGCTTCTATTGCCCATATTCATGTGATGAGTATTAGGGAAGCACTTTGTCACCATTAAAGTCATCATTAAACTCTACTGCTATGTAAATGTGGGTTATTATTCTTTATTAAAGAGAATTCCAGGTATGTTGCATTTCAGGTCCCAGACATTTCAACTTGATTTTCATATAAATTCTTTTGGAGTAGGAGTTTTTGTTTGTGTGTGTGTGAACCCTTTCTCAGAATAATGTTTTTAAATGCATAAAATGAAATAAAAGAGATTAAAAAGATCATATATATAGAAAAGCAGTTATCAGTGTATGTATGTGTGTATACATACATACATATGTATATGTATATATGTGTATGCATGTATGTGTATATGTGTATGTGTGTGAGTGTATGTATATGTATGTATGCAGAGACAGATATTCACAGACCCTGGATTTAAAACAAATTCACCTAGCACCAAAATTCTTTCAAAGTATCATTCAGTGACATCTTATGATCTTCTAAAATATTCTTCCTCTCCCTCTTCTACCCCTTCTCCAACTCCCAAAGTTGCAGGATTATGGTCTTAAGACCTGGGTTGTTAGAAAGAAAAATTTTATCAAACACAAGAGTGGGTCTATGAAACCATTATCTAAATCACACAATCTGAGTTGGAATGGAGCTTAGAGGTCACTTCATTCACCTACTCCCCAACAACAGTTCCCTCTGAGGAATCCTTAAGAAGAATCCATCCAGTCTCCTCTTAAAGGCTTGAGCAAAATTCCACATCCTTTTCCCATCTCCATTTTTGTAATTCCACCCTCCAATATTTAGGATCACAGATCTAGAAGGACTTTAGAGGTCATCTAGTCCAACTCTCTTAAACAGATTAGATTTGTTTAAATTTAAACTTAAAATTTGTTTAAAGTTAAATTTTAAACAAATTCAAAGCCAAAGATTTTTATCTGGCCAAAGGCAACAAGTTCCAGGAGTAGGATTTGAACTCAACTCCTCTCAACCCAGAGTCAGTGTTCTTTTGAATGCACAATGTTAGTTTCAGCCACACAGTAACAAAAATGGAGTCTCCTAATTGTAACGGGAATTTCAAAGCCTCAACCATACTCTTCCAGATAGCATACTACCTTTTTTCCAAAGAGGGAACCTGAAGTCAGTTTTCTTTTTAGTCATTTGGACTGATCAACTCTCTCTCTCTCCCCTTGAAACATACTTTTTCCCCCAAATGCAGTATTTAACTGCTCACTGCACAGATGGAAGGGGGCAAGATAATGAGCCTAAACCATTTATAATAATTATAAATGGGCAGAGACAAACTACACCTGTCACAAGAAAGGATCCCTACCCTCAACCTTGTTTGCCAGAAACTTGGGCTGCAGTCACCTTTACAAGTTTCTCTCAAAGTTGTTGTTTTTGCCCTGATTCTCAACATTAGACCCAAATCCCAAAGGCCTCATTGGTCCCTCCCCCAATCCATAAGAGGAAAATTCAAAAGGAAAAGTTTATAAGTATCTGGGTAGCACTGTGGGATAAAGAGTGTTGGATTTGAAGTCAGGAAAGCCTGGCAAACACTTACTGAATAAAATCATTTAACTTCTCTAAGCCTCAATTTTCTTAAATGTAAAATGGGTATAATAAAATCAACCTCACAGAGTTATGGAAAAAATCAAAGGAGACAATTCATGAAAAGTGCTTTGCAAACCTTAAAGTACAGTAGAAATTCTAGCTATTATATATAAATGAGTTTGGAAATTCCAAAAGAGTTTGAGCTTCCAGAATAATTGGGAAGCTGAGACTGAAGCATAAAGACACTGGCTGTCATTGTCTGGCTGCTCAATAATCCTGCATTTTTGTTCCATTTTTCTAAGGCTCCGCCAAAGTGACAATTCCACAATAGCAGCGTGCCATGGCAGGCAGACTGATTTGGAGTGTAAATGCATTCAGGGAATCTAAAACCAACAGTATTTTGTAGGCAAGAACATTCATTTCCATACACCCTGTATTCCAAATCTTCTAAATAATAATAATAATAATAATATGTATCGATTTTTACAGATTCTCAAGTTCCAAGGCTGGAAAACTACTGGGTGGAAAGATGCATCTTGCAAGGTTCATAATGCTCGTGGTTACTAAACAGATTGAACAGATTGTAAGGCTATAAACTCTACTGCTGAACTAGGAACTTTATTAGGGCAGGAGTTGCAGAATGAATGAATGAGTAAATGAATGTGTAAGTGAATGAATGCAAGCATGAATGAATGAAAAAAAATTAAGTACTTACTATGTATCTTTCCTACCACCAAACAAAGGTTTTAATTTTCAAATGCTGAGTGAGTTAAAGCATGAAGGAAGTATATCAAGCTTGAAATCACAGTATTTAGGAATTGAATGGTACCCCAGGGATGGGTCCTAAAATTATAGATGTCCAGCTGGAAGGGACTCTAGAAGTCATCTAGGCCAGCCCCTTTATTTCACATATAAGGAAGGACAGATTAGGTGAAATGAGTTGTCCTGGGTCACACGGAGAGTAAATAACAGAAATAAAAAGTCCTCTGACTCCAAAAATAGCATTTTTTGCCACTATCCATTTTGTTATATAGTCTAATTTCTTATCAGACCAGAGTTTGCCCCAGTTATATCCATGAAAAATACTCATAGAGTGTCTTCTTGGATAATTTCAATGAAAGTAAACTCGCTCAACCAAAAGGCAGCTGATTAGACAGAGCATAGAACCTGGGGGCAGGAAACCTGGGTTTGAATCTTGCGTTTGCCACTTTCTAGCTGCATAACCTTGGACAAGCCACTTCACTCTTCTGGGCCTCAGTTTCCATCTTCTGTAAAATGGGGGAGGTAACCTCTTGGTTTCCACCAGCTCCAGATCTAGGCTCCTCCTTTAGACATTGCTTCAACGGATCCTTGTGCTCCATGTTTTCTAAGTATTCTGACCTCTAAACATGGTCCTCTTTCCAGCACAGCATGTTGCTTTTCTCTGCCTTAGTGCTGATGAGGACCATTACTACCAGAAGACCTGCATTTAAATCAGCTTTATGACATTTACTATATACGTGATCTTAGGAAAATCATCTTTCCTATCTGGGTCACAGGTTCCTAATCTCTGCCCAGTGACCACTAAGCACTCTCCCACCTGCTTGCTCCAACATCCCTCCCAGCCTTGAAATTCTCTGGCCCAAGGTTCCTTCTTGCCCTAACATCCTACATTATAACATTCTACTTTCTAAGTTATGATATCCAATGATTCTTTTGTCAATCAGCTTTCAGCAGTTTACCTGTGATTAATAGAGCTTGGAAAAGGAATGTTTTTCTTCATTTGTCAAAATTTGGGGTTTAATTATTCACAGTAAGAAACTTTTTACCTATTTTAATTTTTTTAATTTCAACTCTAAATTCTTTCCCTCCTTCTAGCCCTTTCCCCACCCATTGAGAATGTAAGAAATATGATACTTATTACACTCAGCATATTTAAGAATGATTGATCAAACAAACATCCAAATAGAACTGAAAGCTAATACAAAGAATTATTTTTTTTTCAGAAATTGTTTCTTCAAAAGCTTGCTTTCTGTGCCAAGTATTTAATAGAGTTTCTTGAGTGAATCATAGGGTTTGAGGTTGGAAGGGACCTCAGAAGCCATTTAATTCAACCCCTGCACTGATCATTTTATAGACAGAAAGAGAGAGAGAGAGAGAGAGAGAGAGAGAGAGAGAG
>NW_027185720.1:10032797-10037617 GCF_028583685.1 Petaurus breviceps papuanus | reverse complement strand
GACAGAGAGAGAGAGAGAGAGAGAGAGAGAGAGAGAGAGAGACCCAGTGGAGGCACATGACTCATCAGCAAGGTCATATCAGTGGAAAGTAATGGAACCAAAGTATTAGCACAGGAATGCAGATTTCAAATCTGGTGTTTTCTCCATTCATTCCTATGGTCCCCAGTTTCCACCTAAATTTAGATATTTATTATGGGAGCCACTGGTCACTTCTTTCCCTGATTCCATATACCTTCAAGCCAGGAGACACTTTACATTGAGGGAACCCACCCATGTGTATAAACCTGTCCAAACCTAGAAAGTTGTTTTGAAACCCTCTACAAGTATTTATTGGTGCATAATATTGTTGAGGTCAGAGTTGGGAGAACTGGGGCAGCTAGGTGGTGCAGTGAATAGAGCACCAGCCCTGGAGTCAGGAGGACCTGAGTTCAAATCTGACCTCAGACATTTACACACAAAACTAGCCGTGTGACCTTGGACAAGTCACTTAACCCCAACTGCCCTCCAAAAAAAACCCCAAAACAAACAGAGTTGGGAGAACTGGTTAAGATTTGAAAGACCTTCTTTTTTAGCCATTGGGAGCTTTATTGACACAAAAGCATATGGACCTGAGATTTAGCAAGGAGCTAAACAAAGGCACTGATATAGGAAAAAACCCAGATGTATATAGACAGAAAGCTATGCAGCCTGTAAGATGATGATGTAATTTTAGGCTTTCTTATGGGGGTTGGAGATTTAGGGACAGGATAAGTACAAACAAGGTGAGGAAGGCAGTTTCTTACAATATAAGGAAAAGTTGTCATGACACAGGATGAGGAAGATGAATGACAGGATAGGGAATACAGGATAAGGAGAACAAAAGCAATTCTTTTGGTACAAGTTGCATGGTATTTCAAGATAATGGGGAAAGGGCATTAAGACACTCAAGCTACAGGATGAGCTACAGAATCAACTTCAAACCCTCTCAGAGAGCCTGGGAGAGTGATCCTTACTAACCTTTGGGCACTGTTTGTATCCACATCACTATCAGACTCAGACTCAGCATTCAATTAGAGCAAAGTTGCTCAGGACAGGTATCAAGGCTTTACCACCACCTATAGAAGGCCTTTCTTGATTTCTTCCCCCCCCCACCTCCACTTGCTTTTGTCAGCCACACTCCCCCAAATGTGATGTTCCCTTAAATCTATACTCTAAGATGGCTATCAGCTTTGATAGTCTATGTTTCTCATACACATTTACATTTATTTATCTATGCATAAGCTGCCCGCCTCCCCATTAGAAGGTAAACATATAGGGAGCAAGGGCTGTTTTGTTGTTATTTTTAAGTACCTGGCACAAAGTTCAGAGCCTGACATACAGTAGGTGCTTAATAAATGTGTGGTGAATAAGTGTAAAACAAGTACCCTAGCATACCCAGGATGGATGCTAACACAGGTACTTTTTTATGAATAATTTTTTTTAATTTAGTTGTTTTTAGTTTTCAACATTCATTTCCACAAGGTTTTGAGTTAAAATTTTTTCTCTCCCTGTCTTTCCCCTACCACCAACCCCAAAATAGCAAGCCTACTGTATACCCCTCCCTCCAATCTGTTCTCTCTTAAATCCTCTCCTTTCACCCCCCTAACTTTCTAGAAGGGCAAGATAGGTTTCTATACCCCAGTACCTGTATATCTTATTTCCCAGTTGCATCTAAAAACAAATTCTTAAACATTTGTTTTTAAAACTTTGAGTTGCAGATTATTTTCCCCTCCTCCCTCCTCACCCACCCCCACTGGGAAGATAAGCAATTCAATATAGATTGTACATGTGTAGTTACCCAAATCATTTCCATAGTAGTTATATTTTGAAAGACTTATTATATTTCCCTCTATCTTAACCTGCCCCCAACTTATTCTATTTTCTCCTTAGACCCTATCGCTTTTCAAAAATGTTTGCTTCCAACTACCCTTTCCACCAATCTGCCTTCCCTTCCATCCTCCCCCCTCTAATCCCCTGCCCCCTATTTTCCTGTAGGGTAAGATACCCAATGAGTGTGTATGTTATTCCCTCCTTAGGAACGTTAATCAATTTAGAATTTGGGGGCTTTGAAATTGAGGCTGGATGCACTTTATTGTTTATATTCATAGCTCACTTCTGCCTCTGATTTTATTAATGCTGGTTATTTTATTTAACCTCTGAATTCAAGAGAGAAACTCATTTTGTTTTCTAAGGCCTGTTTGTCAGACTTGGAATCCTGAAGCTGGAAGGGAACTTAGGGGGCATCTAGATCAGATCTTTCATCTTGGAGGTGAGGAAAATGAGACCCTGAAGTGGAAGCCAAGGTCATACAGTACATTGCAAAGCCAGGATTCAAACCCATATCCTTTAGTTCCAATTTCAGTGTTCTTACCACAACTGTTATGGAATGAACCGTGAAAAATACCTATTACAAACATCAGCATGAATGAAAAAGGCATTCCATTTTAATGTATGTATTGAAATAAATTTGAATGAAATTCCTGGGTATCAACAAAAATGAATGTCTATGTAAGCATCAATCTTCCAGCCAATCTCCTTGAACTAAAACAAAGAGGTCCTCATTGGCTATCATTGTAGTGTGAATAAACATTGGGTTGGACTGGGAGGAATTTTGTCAATGTCACCAGGACACTTAGGAACTGGAAGAAGTCCAGGATAGGGAGATGAATGTAATGAACAGAATAAAGGGGGTTCTGTTACCAGAGGGTCTAAATGTAATAGGTCTCCTGTCTGTAAAGACAAAGGCTATGAAAGAATGTGACCCAAGGTCACAAAATCATGAAGGATATGAGTGGGGGTAAATATGAATTTATAACAACTGAGTGTCAGAGTTGGGGGTGGGGTACCTTAGAATACAGAATGATAGAGCTGTCATTGACCTTCAGACACAGATGATCAGGGAATTGAAGGAACTTGAGAACCTAGAAACCTCTGAGAGATTTGGGAACCCCATCATCAAACTTGGGAGGGGCTTTGGAACCTTAAATTCAGAGCTTGTAGTGATTTAAAGACCATCTGGTTTGATCACCCCATTTCATAGATGCAGAAACCAAGGCTCAGAAATATGATATGACTCACTTGTAAAGCTAGGACTCAAACCCAGATCTCCTGACTGTGAATTCAGGACTCTTTCAACACCATCACAGTTCTCTGTCTATGAGCATTATTTATATTTTGATGCAAATGTCCTATCTCCTTGATTATGTTCTAAAACTTTCAGTGACAAGATTCAAGCTTTCTACTGAATGTTCCCAGCATGTACCCTGCATATAGGAGATGTATAATAACTATTCATTGCTGTTGATTATGATGAATGAACATGTTAAGGGAAAGAAGGGAGACCCCTCTGAAACATGGAACAAGTTAACCTTGGAAGGCAAAGTGAAAGATGTTTAGGATACACGAATCTTGTAAAAAGCACTAGAGATCACACTTTTGGAAATTTTAAATGGGCATATTTGTAAATCCATTTATGTATTTAGATTTATGTATGGAGACATTTATGTAAATAAACATTTACATTTAAATATGTATCCCTTGACACATGGTTATTAAAATATATTTAATCTGGAGAAAGAAAAGATAAGACAGTGAAGGGATGTGCTAGTTGCCTTGCAGCTTCCAAAGGGCTATTGTACAGTCAATGTTGCATAGGGAGAGGAGCACAGTGTTTGTAGGCTGCAGAGAACTAGGTTTGAATATCGTCTTTGACATTTACTACCTGGATGACCATGGGCAGGTTATATACTCTCTGAGCCTCAGTTGCCTCTTTTGCAAAAATACACCTAATAATAGCACTTACTTCACAGGGCTATCAAGAAGATAAAATGAGATAACCTATGTAAAATTCTTCACAAGCCTTATAATAATAATAATTAATGTAATATATAATTAATATATGATATAATATGACATGACATGATGATGTGACGTGACATAGCATAGCATAGCATAACATCATATAATAATAAAATATGATGAGGGTGATGATGATGATGACAATGAGAATTATGATGTTAGTGGTGGTCATAGTGGTGGTAGTGGTGGTCATAGTAATGGTGGTAGTGATATCTGCTTGGTCCCAGAGGGCAAAAATCTTGTCAGAAGTAACAAGCTAGACCATATCAGCCCATAAAAGAGTGGGAAAAAACTTCTTTGTCATTGGAATTCCCCAAACGGAAGATAGCCTGCTATCTTAGAAGAATGTGGACTCCAATCTTCCTGACCATCCTGTGACTTTAAGCAAAAACCAAATGGGCATTTGTTGGGGATATAATACAGGAGAATCCCATTCAAATACAGGTTGAATGATGTGATTGCTGAGGTCCCTTTAAGGCTGAAATCAGCTTTCAAGAGAAATACACCTGCATCTTTTTCACTTCAAACAACCACTAATAGAGCTTGCCCTGTTTCTCCCCAAATCATTTTGAGATTCAAATGAAATGCTGCATTTGCAAAAGCTAAAGGGACTTTAAACTTAATTTTTATTGTCACTATTTTTATTTTCACTATTCCTCAATTTGGGAGGATTTTTGTTTCGTTAGTGATGTCTAATATGGAAAAAGGATTGGAAAACATGACTAAAGAAAAAAAGTTAAAGGAATTAATATTTATCTGGAAATAATAAGGTTGAGAATAATGATGCAATATGTTTTTGTAATTTTAAAACTGCTGTTGTGGGGAGGATGGTGGTAAGGCAAGAATTTATTAAGCACCTCCTATGTTTCAGTCCCTGTGGTAGGCACCAAGGATAGAAAATAGAAAGGTGCAGCATTCCTTGGCCTCAGTGATTTTGCATTCTA
>NW_027185720.1:10020376-10032697 GCF_028583685.1 Petaurus breviceps papuanus | reverse complement strand
TCTCTCTCTCTCTCTCTCTCTCTCTCTCTCTCTCTATATATATATATATATATATATATATATATATATATATATACACATATAATTTACATACAACTAGATACCATGTAATTCTAGGAGGTAGGTACTAGCAGTTAGGAGGAATGATGAAAACCTCCATGTGGAAGTCTTGAAGGAACCTAGAGATTGTCAGAGACAAATGTGATGAAGGAGAGCATTCCAGGTATGGGCAATTGCCAGTGCTTAGGCACCAAGAAAGTGAATGGAGTGCTGGGTGTGAGAAACAGTAAGAAGACTAATTTGGCTTGATCCTAGTTTGGGAAAGTGAGAGTAAGTGATCAATAATAAGGTTTGTAGAGTAGGTTGTGGCCTTAATGACCCAGTCAAGAGTTATAATTTTCTACCAAGGAAATGATGAAAACATGATTTAATACTCCACCTATGCCCAAAAGAATGTAAGCTCCTTGAGGGCAATGACTGTTGAACTTTTTTTTTTTTAAAGCAATCGGGGTTAAGTAACTTGCTCAAGGTTACACGGCCAGTTATTTTTAGGTGTGGTGCTAAGTATCTGAACCCAGATTTGATCACCAGGTCATGACTGTTGAACTTCTACTTTGTTATCATCACTGCCTATCATGGCACCTAGGACTTGGTTGGCCCTTAATCAATGTTATTGAACCTATAAATGACTTGAAATTGAAGTATAAACAAATATAAATTGAAAAAGTGAAGTATAAACCACTGCAGTGACATTTAAATTAAACATGAGAAGAACACAGTTCCTGTCTGTAAACAAGCAAGAAGCTAAACTCAAAGGACCAAAGTATTTTCTAATCACTGAGTTGGAAGGAACTTTAGTTGTTCAGTTGTGTCTGAGTCTCTGTGATCCCCTGTGGGGTTTTCTTGGCGGAGATACTGGCAGGGTTCTCCATTTCCTTCTCCAGCTCATTTTATAGATGGGGAAACTGAGGCAAACAGGGTTAAGTGACTTGCCTAGGGGTTACATAACTGGTAAATGTCTGAGACCATATTTAAACTGTCAAAGAGGAATCTTTGGTGCTCTATCCACTACACCACCAAGCTGCAGAAGTCATCTACTCCACACTGTGTTTGTGTGCATGTGTGTGTGCGCGCGCGCGCGTGTGTGTACAGGGATAAACTCTGCAACTTCCTCAAAAGAGGTGTCATCCAGCATTTGCTTGAAGATCTCCCTTGATGAGAATCTTCCTTGGGAAACCTGGTGAGGAACTTTGCCTAGATACTTTAAGAAGGCATTTCAGAAATTGTTTTTAGGGAAGTGTGTCATGGACCTCTTTTCCTCAGCAATGGAAGGGATAATGGAGATTTGCTTACCATCTAATGGAGAGCACTCAATGCTGCAGTCCATTTCTCTCTGAAAACTCTAGGTCCTTTATTCATTCAACAAGCATCTATTTATTTAAACTCATACTTACACAAAACTGATGTCCAATTTTTTGCAACTTCTGCCCATTGCTTCTACTTCTGTTCTCTAATTCCAAGCAGAAAAAGGCTAATGTCTCTTCTAAATGGCAGACCTTCAAGAACCAGGAGACAGATATTATACCCTCTCCTCAAGTTTTCTATTCTGTATGCTATATATACCCAGAGGCTTGCATACCTCTGATTTTCTCATTTCTTGGTTACCCTTCTCTGAATGCATCCCAATTTGTCAGTTTACTTTCCTAAAGCATGATCATCCTGATTCTATTATCCACTCAAGGTTGGGGAACATGACTACGCTCTAAATCCTGCATCTTCATCTCTCCCCAACCATTTATTAATTGCCTAGAGTATGCCAAGCACTAAGTTAGGCACTGGGGATGCAAAAAAGAAATAAGACAATACAAAATCTCCAAAACTTTACATTCTAGTCAGACAATGAATCACTGAACAAGCATGATTAAGTAGCTATTGTTTTCTGGGCGCAGAACTGGATAAGGGATACAAAAACTGAATGAGAGTCGCTACCCCGAATGAACTTATCCCCAACTAGGATGATACAATGAGTTCACAGATAAGTAAATGCAACATATAAAGACAGAGTGATTTGTTGGGGTGTTCTAGACACTTCCTCCTTCTTCCTTCATCCCAGTTAACCAATTGCCAAGTTTTATCCATTATGCTTTCTCAAGTCCTGTCAAATCATTTCTATACTCACAGAACTTCATGGGTATCAAGGAGGCCAGTGGTCATATAATTTACTCTATCTGACCAAAACTTATTACAATAACATCACTGATGAATGTTTATTTAGCTTTTCCTTTAAAAACTCCAAATATCTCCCAAGATAGCTCATTCTATCTTCATTCAGTTTTAATTATTAGAAAGTTTTTTTTGAGAAGAAATCTGCCTTTCTCCAACTTCCATTTCACCTTGACCCTCTTCTCCTTTTCTCTCTCCCCACCTCCTTCCCTTTTCCTCCCTTTCCTTCTTTCCCTTTCCCATCATCTTCTCCTTCCCCTCTTTGGGTAGTGATTGACCAGTTCCAGTCCCTCTACCATGTAACAGCACTTCTAATACATGAAGATGGCTGACATGTCTCCTTTAAGTCTCCCTGTGTCCAGGAACTCTTCTCTATTGATCTGGTTTCTGAGGCAATTGAAATATTTTTCTCTCTTGACTTTGTCATCCAAGGTATTAATTATTCTATCTAGAAACACATTCTCTGCTAATTGAAAAATTATGCTTTGTCTTCATTCAATACTTTAATACTTTCATTGATAATAATGTTGAAAAGAACCAAGGCACAGATTCTTGGGCGTCACTAGAGACCTCCCTCCTGATAGGCACCAACATAATAATGACTACTTTGGGGCATGATTATTTATTTATGAAATTCTATAATAACCAAACTCTATTATCTTCTAGTCCACATCTTTCTATTTTGTCCCAGAGGAGAATGTGCAACATTTTTCCCCTTTGCTGAAATCTAGGTAAACTTTGTTTATAACATTTCTCTGATCTAGTGCCTGGCTAAACCCACAAGAACATACACAAGAAAATAAGTTAAAATATCTACTCTTTGCCTTTATCTTTAAATAATTTTTATTAATATACTTTGTTTTTTGTCGCATAAAGTTTTCAATGTACCATTTCCCCTCCCCTTTATGATCTCAGAGAGCCATCCCTCATAACAAATAATTTTAAGAAGATATTTGTTGTGTGGGGAGAGGACAGTTCAGCAAAATCTAACCAAGAACATGACCTGTTTTTACTGAAGGCATGTTACTTCCATTTTTCAAGCTCCCTCATTCAGTTATGTACATCAGCAGGCAAATATTTTAATTGGCCCCTGTTATTTGAATTCCACCTGTGGTCAAAAGCCTACATATAAAGCAGAACCAGCAGCAAAATTGACTCAGTGCTGATCAAGAGAGCTATTGACATGACTCCTTATATTCTCCAGTTCCTATAATCCATATTTCCTAATATTAGGAAATTATGGTGTAGTAGATAGAGTGCTGGGTCTAGAATTAGGAAAAATCTCACTTTAGATGTTTACTAGTTGTGTGATCCCCGATAAGTCATATGACCTATCTTGGCCTCAATTTCTTCATCTGTGAAATGAGAGGTGGAAATTCATTAAGCTTACATTTATTGGACACCATTAGGGGAACCTCTAAATTTCTTTCTGCTGATCAGTCTGTGATTCTATGAGCATTCTCCCCCTTGTCTAGGACATATATTGATCCTCGGGAAAGTTTGGAGGAGCTAAACTTCTACATGTGGATAAAGCAGGGTCTTCTGCCAGTGTTAGGAGATCCCCTGTATATATGGGACCCTTTCCAAAGCTAAGATTACAAAAATAGAGTATAGATCATCTTTAAATAGACAACTTGCCAAATAGAATTGGTAAACATCACAGTAGAATGTTGCTTGGGAAGACTTGCGAATGCCAGGAAGCCGACTGCCCATGTTCTCTAATATCAGATGGACCTTCCTTACAAGACAATAATCTTTCTGTTCAGGTCTTGTTAGTTCCATGAGGAAATATTGTCTAGTGGAAGAGTTCCAACCTTGGATACAGAGAGCCTACTTTGAACCAACTCTGTTTTCCCAGCACATTTTACTTGTCTATAAATTTAGAGGATTGGTCAAGATCATCTCTAATGTCCCTTCCAGCTCTAAATCCTATGCCTAATGAATTTCTCCCATATTGGCAATTTTCAACTTTCCTTTATAAAATCTTTTCACTCTCCAACTTTTACCTATTCCTCTAACTTCCTCTGGAATTTTAATGCCATTTGCTATTTCATCAAGGTTTTCTAAAATATTAAACAAGTGCTTCTACTCGTTTCCTAATTTCCATAACAAAATTTCTTATTTTTCTATAAGAACCATTTCTCCTATGATCCTTTCTCTCTTGCCACACAGGAGATCTCCCTCCTTGTTTTGAAGGATAAATTCTATGTCTATACTTATTCTCCATCCCCCAACAGCCTCCTTCACATATGACTTCATACCCAGATGTCCTCTACCTTGCAAACAACTTCACTTAATCCTGCTCTTCCTTCTCATTCTTATGTTTCCTTCCATTGCTAAACTTCTAGAAGAAAAAAAAATGTTTTCTCTCTATTCTCTCTCTCTAAATATACATATGCATATGTGTATGTGTGTATATGTATATGTGAGATGAAAAATAAAGGTACATGGGTATGGGATGAAAGACTTCCTAGTTTGATAGACTGAGTCTCAGTGCTGACTTAATGTGACTTTAGTTTTTCAAAGATCTGTGATTTCATCAGTGCAATCATTTTCTATTCTAATGTAATTCCCAACACCTTTTACATCTTAATAAATGGTCTCCAAAAGTTATCATGGCCCTAAAATTCCCCACTCTGTGGCCAACCTAGCAATGAATACCTGTATAGCTTTGATACTGTCTCTGTACTCCCAAAACATAGTCATGACTCAATCATTTCACCCAATGGCTCATTCCTAGCCCTCATTTTCATTAATGTCTCTATAGCTTTTAAAATTATGACAGCCTTAAAACTCTCTTCTTCCTTGATTTCTATGACAAAATACTCTTCTGCTCTTACTATTAAAATAAAATCACAGAATCATGGAACTTGAGTTGAAAAAGTCCTTAGTGTCCATGTGGTCCAACTCATACATGAAAGGAATCCCCAATATAATATAACAACAACAAAAGATCACCCAACCTCTTCTGATGACCCACAGTGAAGGAGAACATGTAACTTCCCAAGACACTCATGCCACCTTGGAACAGTTTTTATTGGAGAGTTGGGGGGCTCTCCTTCCTCTTTTATCATAAAATTTTGATATTCAGTTATGTAAAACATTTCCATATTAGCCATATTGCAAAAGAAAAAAAAATACAAGAAAAAAAAGCAAGAATAATAAAGTAAAGTAAGTATGTTTCAATCTGCATCTAGACTCTGTAGGTTCTTTCTCTGGAGTTGGATAACATTTTTCATCTTAAGTCCTTCAGAGTTGTCTTGGTGCTTGCTTTTGATTTTAGCTAACTTCTTTTTATTATATTAAAAAATGTTCCTGGGGAGGCAAGGTAGCACAGTGAGTAAGAGCACAAGCCCCAGAGTTGGGATGACCTGGGATCAAATCTGGGCTCAGACACTTAGCACCCACCCAGAAACACCTGGCCATATAACCTTGAGCAAGTTACTTTACCCCAATTGCTTTAAAAAAATGTTCCTCTATGTCTATACTTTGTAGGGTTTCTAGCATAAAAGAGTGTTGCATGTTGTCAAAGACTTTTTTGTATCTATTGAGATGATTATGTAGTTTGGAAATTTTTGTTTTTCAGATAGTTTTATTATTATTATTTTTCTAATGTTGGACTATCTCTGCAGCCCATGTATACATTCCACTTTGTTATAGTGAATGATTTCTCAGATCAATCACTATAGTCTTTTGTTTTTTTGTTTGTTTTTGCTTTTTGGAAGGCAATTGGGTCTAAGTGACTTGCCCAAGGTCACATGGCAGTTTTTTGTGTTAAGTGTCTGAGGCCGGATTTGAACTCAGATCTTCCGGACTACAGAGCTGGTGCTCTATTCACTATGCCACCTAGCTGCCCCCTCTATAGTCTTTTTAACATGATTTTGTTTAAAATGTTTTTAATTAATATTCATTAATGATGTTGGCCTATAGGTTTTATTTCTGTATTTTATCTTTCTTAGGTTCAAGTATTAAGGCTATATTTTCTCATAAAAGTATTCTGATGGGGTGTTTTCTTTCTCAAATTTTGAGAATAATTTGTGAAATATGGGTACTAATTGCTCTTTAAAAGTGTGATGGAATTTTGTGAATCCGTCAGGACCAGAAGTTCTCCCTGTTCTTTGGTATTTCCTTTACAAATGTATCTATCTCTGTTTGGGAGGTTAGGTTATCTAAGATCTCAATCTGGTCTTCTGAGAGTTTAGGTATTTTATATTTCTGAAGGTATTCTACTTCCTTTGTGTTCTCAGTTTTGTTTATGCAATTGTCATAATATGTTCTGATTGTTCTTTTTATTTCTTCTGGTTTTATTGTCATTTATCCTTGTACATTTGCTATTTCATCAATTTGATTTGATTTTCTGCTCTCTTCTTTTTAATTAGATTACTAATTATTTGTCTTTTATTTGTTTTACTTATTTATTTGTCGTTTTGAAGAAACAGTTTTTAATGCTCTTTATCATTTTGATGGGATTTTTTCCAATTTATGTATTTTCTTATTACTTTAATATCTCCTTTTTTGTGCTTATTTAAGCTTGTTTATTTGATGCCTTTCTAATTTTTAAATTCATATTCAGTTCATTTATCTTCTATTTTGTTAAAGTATGTTTATAGGGATGTGGATTTTTTCCCCTGAGGACTGCTTTAAATTCTTGTTTATTTATTAAATTGAATTTTATGTTTATTTTTAGTTTACATCATTCATTTCCACAAGATTTTGAGTTACAAATTTTCTCCATCTTTCCCCTACCCAGAACCACAAAATAGCAATCCCACTGCATACCCCCTCCCCCAATTTGCTCTCTCCTATATCCTCCCCCATTCCCCCTCTGACTTTCCAGTAGGGCAAGATGGATCTCCATACCCCAGTGCCTGTATATCTTATTTCCCAGTGCATGTAAATAACAATGATAATGATGATTGATGATGATGATGATGATTTTTAAACATTTGATTTTAACAAGTTGAATACAGATTTTTTCCCTTCCTCCCTCATCATCCACCCTTACTGGGAAGATAAGCAATTCAATATAGTTTGTATATGTATAGCTATGCAAAACAATTCTATAGGGGATATATTGTGAAAGACTAACTGTATGTCCCTCCATCCTATCCTGCCCCCACTTGTTCTATTCTCTACTTTAACTCTGTCCCTTTTCAAAAGTGTATGCTTCTAACTTCCCTCCCTTCCAACCTGCCCTCCCCTCCATTATGCCCCCTCTCATCCCCTTCCCCCCTACTCTCCTGTAGGACAAAATACTCAATTTAGTGTGTATATCATTCCCTCCCTAAGGCAAATTCAATGAGAGTAAGGTTGACCCATTGCCTTTTGCCTTCCTGTTCTTCTCCTCCATTGTAATAGTTTTCCCTTGCCTCTTCCATATGAGATAATTTATCCCATTCTGTCTCTCCCCATCTCCTCTCATTATATTCCTCCCTCACCTCTCAATTTCACCTTTTAAATATCATCCCTTCCTATTCAATTGATCCTGTGCCTTCTGTCTATGTATACCTGTACACATATATACACATATTCACATATGTATTCATATGGACATATACCCTCCTATATAGACATATACATGTATGTATATACACATACATACATACATACATACACACACATATACACACACATTTTTATATTCCCTTCAACTATCCTCATACTGAGAAAAGTTTCATAACTTGAAATTATCATTTTTCAATGTAGGCATGTAAATAGTTCAACTTTGATAAGTTCCTTATGATTTGTTTTCCCTGTTTACCTTTTCATGTTTCTCTTGAGTCTCGTATTTGAATGTCAAATTTTCTATTCAATTCTGTTTTTTTTCCATCAAGAATGCTAGAAAGTCCTCTATTTCATTGAGTGACCATATTTTCCCCTGAAACATTATACCCAGTTTTGCTGGGTAGGTGATTCTTTGTTTTAATCCTAGCTCCTTTGATCTCCAGAATATCATATTCCAAGCCCTTTGATCCCTTAATGTAGAAGCTGCTAGATCTTGTGTTATACTGATTGTGTTTCCACAATATTTAAATTGTTTCTTCTTGGCTATTTGTAATATTTTCTCCTTGATCTGGGAACTCCAGAACCTGGCTATAATACTCCTAGGAGTTTTGTTTTGGGGATCATTTTCAACAGGTAATCAGTGAATTCTTTCAATTTCTATTTTGTTCTCTGGTTCTAAAATAACAGGGCAGTTTTCCTTGAGAATTTCTAGGTTCTTTTTTTTTTTATCAGGGCTTTCAGGTCATCCAATAATTTTTAAATTATCTCTCTTGGATCTATTTTCCAGGTCAGCGGTTTTTCCAATGACATATTTGACATTGCCTTCTATTTTTTTTTTCATTTGTTTGGATCTGTTTAATAGTATCTTCATTTCTTATAAAGTCATTAGCTTTCATTTGTTCCAATATAATTTTGAGGAAATTATTCTCTTCAGTGAGCTTTTGAAATTCTTTTTCTATCTGGCAAATTCAGCTTTTTAAGGCATTCTTCTCCTCATTGGCTTTTTGAGCCTCTTTTGCCATTTGAGTTAGTCTATTTTTAAGGTCTTATTTTCTTCAGGTTGTTGACTCTCTTTTCAGGATTTTCTTGCATCATTCTCCTTTCTCTTCCCAAATTTTTCTCCACTTTTCTTTCTTGAGCTCTTCTATGGCCTATAATCAACTCATATTTTTCTTGGAAGCTTTTGGTGCAGGAGCTCTGACTTTGTTATCTTCTTCCCATTCCATACTTTGATCCTTTTTGTCCCACCCAAAAAAGGAATCTAAAGTTGTATTGCTTTGCTTCCTTTACTTGCTCATGTTGCCACTTAATTACTTGACTTTTGAGCTCTTTGCCACAGAAGAACTCTGCTTCCAGAGGGGAGAGCTTTGTCCCAAATCTCTGGGTTTTTTCCAGCTGCCGGAGCTCTTAGGAGGGCACCATCTTTACAGCTCCCACAAGCTCTAGGTCACTGGTCACACACCTCAGGACCACCACCCAAGACTGTGATCCAGATCCAGGTAAGGTAAAGCAAGAACCTCTGGATGGTTGCTTGCCTCCCTCCCTCCTCCCCCGCCCCATGATCTGCAGGCTGGGAACTCTGAAGCAGTCACGTGGAAGTGGCTGCACAGCTATGGAATTTCCACTGCTTCTTGCTCTGGTTGCAGAGGCCAGACCACGCTCCCTCTGTTCTCTCCAGTTCCAACAGAGTTCTACACTGACCTTTAACTTTGCCTTTGGCATTTATGGGTTGATATTTCTGGAAACCGCCACAGCTGCTGGTGATCCACTCTCTCAAAGTCCACTCCAGCCACTGCTGGTTGGGGCCAACCTGGGGCTAAAACTTGGGGCTCACATGGAGCTGGGCTCTGCTCCCAGCTCTCTGTGATGGCCCCTTCCTGCTGGCCTGGTGGGCTGCCTACAGAGGGAGATTTGTTTCTCTCTGTCACTTTGTGGGTTCTGTAGCTGCAAAACTTGTTTAGAGTCATATTTTATAGGTATTGGAGGTGGTTATGGGGGGCAGTTCATGGAGTCTTCCTGCTTCTATGCCACTTTCTTGGCTCTGCCCTGCTTTAACTTCTTTCTAGTAATGTTGCTATGCTTTTTTAATAATTAACATTTTCTTCTACATGGTTATAATTGTTTCTATGATTTAGTCATTGGTCCATTTATTAAGGTTTTCATTGTTAAGTCTCTATTTGGATCTCTGTCTTTTGTTTGTGGTCCTTGAATCAATTACTATATTTATTTCATTATGGTCTATAAAGCATGTATTAACTATTTTTGCCCTTTAAGTTTGTTTGCAATGTCTCTTTGCCCTAGTACATGACCAATTAAGAAAAAAAAAAGCTCCACATGGTACTGAGAAATATGTGTATTCATTTTCAATCCTATTTAGAGAAATGCATAAGTATTTTATCCCTAGTTTCTACCATAATTTTTTTATTTCCACATTTTGTCTTTTGTTTGTATTTGTTACACTTATCCAAAACAGATAGAAGGATATTGGAGTTTCCTGTCATTATTGTGTTACTATCTTTGTCTTCTGGTTTTTTAGATGATGTTTCCTTTATGAATCTGGAAGCTAAGGCATTTGAAGTGTATGGATTTATTATGGATATTAGCCTGTTGCCTATCTTTTCAGCATAATGTAGTTTCCTTATTTATGTCCATTTATTTTTTGAATGTTGATATCTGCTTCATCAGACAGAAAAAAATGTAACTCCTGCTCTTTTAGATTCACTTTACACATAGTATATTTTTTTCTCATTGCCTCCATATTACTCTGTGTTTGTCATTGTTGTTGTTTAATATGTTTCTTACAAGCAATGGAGTGAAGGATGGGGTGGCTAGGTGGTGCTGTGAATAGAGCACCAGCCCTGGAATCAGGGGGAACTGAGTTCAAATGTGGCCTCAGACCCTTGACACACTTACTAGCCATGTGATGGAGGGCAAGTTACTTACCTCCAATTGCCCTCCAAAAAGCAAAAAAAAAGAGTATAGAATTTTTCCTAATCTGTTGCTTTTTCATTCTATTGGATTTTTTAATCCATTCACTTTTGAAATTATGAGAGTTTATATTTACTTCAATCTGTCTGATTTTTTCAAGTTATGATTTTTTCCCTCTTTTCCTGTGAAATTAGAACTATATTTTTCAGTTACTTTACCTTAATTTTTAAAAGATGATCCTATTCCCATAAACTTCTCCCCTTCATCCCTGATACCCCACTCTTGTATGTTAACCCCTTATCTTTGGGTTTTGCTTATTAGTTCTTTTTCTTCCCCTCCTTTTATCTAGTTATAGAATCCTTCCACCTTTCCCCATCTTTTCTTCTCAGTCAAGTAGATTTACCCTTCCTCCTCTCCCCTTCAAATAGCCCTATTCATTACGTTTTTAAAGTACATTTTTTCATCCCTTTCCAAAAAGAAATTTCTCTCACTGTCTTCATTATCCATCTTCTCTAGACCCTTATTCACTGATTCATGACCCATATGATTACCTAGCCTCTCTCTGTTCTCTGTATTCCTCTTGTGATCAAAACTTTGAAGCTATGCATTCTAGGCTCTCCCCTCTAGGCAATTTCAACCACTGTCTCATGGAGCCATGAATTCCCTTTTTTTCTCATTGTATCCTCCTTCCAGAACAATGGCAATTATTTCAGTTGTCAGAGAAGACACTGCTCCCATGGTGAGGTATCTCCCTACAACGTTCTTGATCATGTAGTCCATCAATGATCTATACCCTCCCTTGGTTACCTTTTTTTCCCCCATTTGCCTCAAAAACCTCCTTGTTGAGTCCATTCCCAACCCCTCTCCCAGTGCCAGTTTCTCCTGTTTTTATTTTTTGAGCGATGAGTCTTATTGTTGGTTTTCGTCTCCTGTGAATTTCTGAATATTTCTGCTAATGACCTTTCTACACTGTAACTACACATAACATTTCTAAATTGTTTCTATGACTTGTTTTCTTTTTTAATTTAAAGGCCTTTTGATTAGATTTGTCATAGTCCAGATAACTGTATGCTTCAAAGCCTTTGTTCAGTGGAATCTATCCCCAAAGCGTGTTCCGCTATTTCCGGAGTCCTAATGCCCCAATCACCAGCTGTGGGAGTTGGAGGTTATTACACACATCATCTGTAGCAGCTTCCTACTTCAGCAACGATGCTTCTCTGCATTATTCCTTAAAGGTCAGCATTCTGGCCTCCACATACCCTCACACAGCTAGGAAAGCACTACGGTCTAGGTCAAAGATCACTTACCGTTGGGCGAGGAGATGCATTTCGTTCTATCTCTGGCACAAAATACCTTGGTGGTTCCAGGCAAGTAACTTTTGTTACAAATGAAAGCTATCTTAAAACAAAGGAGAGAATTAAAGCCCAAAGGCATCACAGAGACTTTTTGACACAGAGACATAAGACTGCAATGTGGCAATAACTTATTCAAAGGAATAGATTAGATAAAACGGATGATGGAGTAGCATTGCATATCAGGAGGTTGCATTCCTGTGTGAATCCTCAGGAGCCAGAGGTGAGAAGTCTAATGGAAAGCATTAGTATATGGCTCAAAGGAGGGAGAAAGAGTGGTGATATCATGGTAGAAGTATAGTTTTTTTTTTTT
>NW_027185720.1:10000774-10020276 GCF_028583685.1 Petaurus breviceps papuanus | reverse complement strand
GGAAGGAAGGAAGGAAGGAAGGAAGGAAGGAAAAAGAGGGAAGGAGGAAGGAAGGAAGGGAGGGAGGGAGGAGAGAAAAAGAGGGAAGGAAGGAGGGAGGGAAGGAAGGAGGAAGAGAAGGGGGATGGTAGGAAGAGAAGAGGAAGCAAGGGAAGGAAGGAAGGAAGGAAGGAAGGAAGGAAGGAAGGAAGGAAGGAAGGAAGGAAGGAAGGAAGGAAGGAAAAAGAGGGAGGGAGGAAGGGAGGGAGAAAGGGAGAGAAGGAAGAAGGGAAAGAGGGGGGAAGAAAGAAGGGAAGGAGGGAGAGGAAGGAAAGAAAGGAAGAATGTAATAAGTATTTATTAAGCATTTACTATGTTCCAGATAGGAACAGCTAGGTACCTCAGTGGATAAAGTGCTGGGCCTGGAGTCAGGAAGATATGAGTTTAAATCTAGCCTCAAACACTTACTAGTTGTGTGACCCTGGACAAGTCACTTAAACTCTGCTTTAATTGGTTTGCCTTAATCCACTGGAGATGGAAATGGCGAACCAGTTTAGTGTGTTTGCCAAGAAAACCTTATATGGGTCATGAATCAAGCAGGATGGAACAATAATAATGTAATAGGCATTGTGTTCAGTACTAGGAATATTAATACAAAAAAAAAAAGAAAAGAAAGAAAGTCTATGCTAAATGCAGGTCATAGTCTAATTTTTTTTTTTTAAAGCAATCGGGGTTAAGTAACTTGTTCAAGGTTACATGGCCAGTTATTTCTGGGTGTGGTGCTAAGTATCTGAGCCCAGATTTGATCCCCAGGTCATCCCGACACTGGAGCTGGTGCTCTTACTTGCTGGCCGCCCCTAAGCAATTGGGGTTAAGTAACTTGCTCAAGGTTACACGGCCAGGTGTTTCTGGGTGAGTGCTAAGTATCTGAGCCTGGGATTCGATCCCCAGGTCATCTCAACACTGGAGCCAGTTCTCTTACTCGCTGTGCTACCTGGCTGCCCCTATAGTCTAAATATTTTAATTACCCTGCTGATTGTTATTCATGAGCTGGGGGGGCCCTGGATGGAGTCTTGGCTCTACATTCATATGGTCCAGTTTCAATACCAGTGAGACCTGACCCAGTGGGAATTCAGGCTTTTCTTGATACTCTCTATATCATTATGCCTTCACCCCAGCATTCCAAGGAAAATTACCAAAACAAAGCTTAGTTGTGACTCAAGACTAGTTTCTATCTTAAAAGGGGGTTAACCAGATCCCTTCTTTAAAAAACTTGCTCTATATACCAATATATCAGGTATGAGACAGCTATTTATTTCTTGAATCACAAAAGAAAAACCTTAAATATGAAAAATCTGTATGCTCAAATTAAACAAAACAATTAGAATATAGCAATAGCCCACCTGAAGGGGTGTGTGTGTGTGTGTGTGTGTGTGTGTGTGTGTGTGTGTGTGTGTTCATCTAATTCAATCTATTATCTCTGGGAGGCTGCTTGGTATAGTGTTGAGAGTGTTAAACTTAGAGTCAAGAAATCCTGAGTTCAAATTCTACCTCAGATATGTGAACGTAGGCAAGTTAGTCACTTTCTGTCAACCTCAGTTTTCTCTTCTGAAAAATGGGGGATAATAAAAACACCTACTTCATCGGGTTGTTCTGAGGTTCAAAGGACATGATATACCTAAAGCATTTGGCCAATCTTGAAATGTACTGTAAATATTGGCCTTATCACATCTATTGTCATTTCCTGAAAGGTACAGATAACTTAGCAGAACTGCTGAACAGATATTTCACATTTACTTCTGGTCTGTATTGTCCGAAAAACTCACAAAGTCTAGATCTTCTAGACAGCAAGGTGAGATTTTTTATTCCCTCGAGTTCACCATATCTTACTTGGAACCAGCCCTATATGCCACTTCCTGAGTATTTCCAAACCACACATTTATTTTTATTTTCATTCCCTCCCCAATTTCTAGCTCACCATTGTGCATTATCTTCCCCCATTATCATCACAAGATCATTGAGGTCAGGGATTACTTTTTTTGTATTTGAGTCTCTCATGCTTAGTAGAGTGCTTAACAAAGTACACATGGATGTTTTATCATCATCTTCATCTCTGTGGCCATAGTTATCATCATTATTAGCATTAAGCTACTGGTGGTCACCTCCTTCTTTGAGTATTGGTGTAATTGTGAAAAGCACCTCTTATTGGATAAATGGTACTCACACAGCAACCCAAGAACCTTCACATTTATAAACTACCTGCTAATGTTGGAAACATCTACTTTTCAAGATTATCAATGACCTATTCTGAGGAAAGAAAGCTGAACCAAAGAGGCAGCCAGGGACTTGAGGTCCAGTGACTGGCTCACTTAGGGAAGCTTATGTTCTGTATGCCTTATGTTCATGGCTACTATTTTGTTAGTATTCCAGGTTAGAGCCCTTCCCTGCCCCTAATTCCAAGTTATAGAAAGTAGTATCCTAAGTGACATGCTCAAAAAGAAGAAGGTGGAGCCTCTTTAAAGCACTTCCTATCACCTATTGATTAGGCTCCTTAGTCACCAATCATTTTCAACGTATCCCTGTAGTCACTGGGACCAATAGACATACCATAGTCACTGTTTAGGTACACATTCTTTAACAAGGATGGGGAGAACATGCATGGAACATGCTCCTCATTCTGCAAAGTGAGGATTCTCTGTTTACCCCTTGCTACACAGATAATTTCAATTTTTAAGATGGGGTAGATTGAGGGAAATACTATTCTAGACCTAATTTTTTACTAATAATGAAAATTATTTCTAATTGATGTTGAGTCTTTGAAGGATAAAGAAAAAATAGTTAATAGGTCCAAGATTGGTGAGGATATAGGTCAAAAAAACCTAGCTACCTTAAATTTCACCAGACCAGGCAGGATAAATTATATTTCATGGAAGTGAAAAAATATATAGATACAACTATGGAGTGATGAACTTTGGGAGGTCATGGAAAATGATGGAAGTGCCATGGGCCAGGAGATATACAGGTTTTGACATAACAGAAAATACATATTTTCAGGAAAACAAGTTCTGTAAATATATCCCAGTGTGCTTGACTTTGATCCATGTAAAAATACTAGAATGTTATTAGAGGGGAGACACTAGATGACTTAAACAAGAAGTAGTGATCACTGTGAGTTTATCAAGAATATACCAAAATAGACTAAGCCAACATATCTCTCTCTCTCTCTCTCTCTCTCTCTCTCTCTCTCTCTCTCTCTCTCTCTCTCTCTCTCTCTCTCTCTGTCTCTGTCTCTGTCTCTCTTTCCCTCCCTCCCTCCCTTCCTTCCTTCCTTCCTACCTCCCTTCCTTTCTGTTTCTTTCTTTCTTTCTTTCTTTCTTTCTTTCTTTCTTTCTTTCTTTCTTTCTTTCTTTCTTTCTTTCTTTCTTTCTTCCTTTTTCTTTCCTTTCTCTCTGTTTTCTTTCTTTTTCTTCCTCCTTCCTTCCTTCCTTCCTTCCTTCCTTCCTTTCTTCCTTCCTTCCTTCCTTCCTTCCTTCCAACAAGGTTAATAAGCTAGTAGATCAAGGACGCAGAATAGGTTTGATGTCACCTTTGTTCAGAGGCTTCCTACTGAAACCAACCTATGCCTAGGCATAGATTGGGAACTTCTTGCTTCTCTGTTTCCTTGTCCCTGCCTAAGAAAAACGTGGGAACTTTAGAATTGGGCACTTCTCTGGGGTAAGCCACCATCTTTCTTATAAGCAGGTAGACTCACAAGGCCTAAGTCTAAAATCATGTTATTTAAATTATAAACCATAACCATGAATCACATTGAAGTTCAAAATGGGTCAAGTGATTCCTCGCCCCACTCTTTAAACCCTCTAGACCCGCCTCTCCAAAGCCCTATAAAGTTTCATTATTTGTAGTACTGCTCATATTCTTCCATGTCAATCCTATGCAAGGAGTTATTCTTTCAAGTCACTCTTCCCCCACACTGACAGTGCCAACATCTCTGCTACTGACAGTTCATTTGTAACTGTACCTTTGCTCCCAGCAGGAATGATGGTTTCTTCTGGCTGATGTTATCACCTCACATCAGCATTTCCCACTGTATCTTTGGAGTTTTTCAAAGCAAGCATTCCTATTCTCTTTTCAGTTATCTTTCTTCTTTCTGTTTTCATTTTGGGTCAACTGGGTTTGGTTATGCAAATTATCCCATGCTAACTTTCAAAGACTAATAAAGTGAAGGGCTTGAAGAGAAAAGTCAACCATTCAGGAAGCTACTCCCAGCACCTGTGACTCAAAAAAGAGCGTTTACACCAGTATATTGTACGCCTAAATTTCAGCAGGAAATTTAACAAACTCTCTGGCAATTTCCTTGCGAACACAATAGAAGCTATAATTGACTATGAAATATGATTATATAGATCCAGAACTGGCTGAATTACTTGTCCCTCCCAAAAAAAGGAATTACTTGACCCCCAAAATATTGATGAATAGACATTATATCAATACAAAATGAGGTTCCTTGCCTATAAAAAAAGGGCTAAATAAATACTTTTTGAGTTGAGTTCTGTTCCTAGTGAACTGTCATGTGTTTCCTTTTAGATGCTTTTACTTTTTTCTCTAAGACTTTAATCACTGGATAGGCTGAGCTGCAGAAGGGCTGGAGCTTTGCTTTCTTTATAATTTGCAACTATCTCACTTCCTAGTACACAATGAGTCCTTAATGGTGTTTGTTGAATTTGGAATAGCTGACTTTCTACAGGTGCTTTTTCTTGGTTTCTCTTTTGTCCTTAGATCCTCAGTAGAGTGTCTGGTATATAATAAGTGCTTACTAAATGTTTGTTAATTATATGATTGATTGAAACATAGATGCCATGCTTATGAGATTTGCAAATAATAAAATGAGGAGGAAGAGCTAACACATCAAACAAAAGACTTGGGATCCACAAAGATCTCTGTAGGCTAAAACAATGGGTTGACTTTAACAAGCTGAAATTTAATACAGATTAATGTCAAGTACTACACATGAGCTCAAATGACCAATGGCACAGGTACGAGACGCTAGAAAGGTGGCAAAATTTATAAGAAAAACATTTTATAGAGGAGAGTTTAATAGACTATAATCTTATCACAAAACAAGTGTATGTCATGGAATCAAGAAACCAACAAGTCTTGTAATGGGAATGTAAATGTTTAAGATCTTCCCTGCCCCTAGGCTAACGTGCACCTGGAGCTTGGGGTGGGAGGCTTGTTTTTCAGTAGATACTTCTTGATTGGCCAGTGAGTCAATAAGGTTGTTACATTCTCTGAGCCAGGAGAAGGCTATATAAGCCCTGATGTGTAGCTTTGTTTTGGGGCTCACTTTGAGAAGTGTTCTGTGATTTGATCTGGATTCTGGGAAGCCATTGTCCAGAGCGCCCCCCCCCCTCGGCTTTGAAAAACCCAGATGTTCAAACCCAGATGTTGATTGGGTATGGATGCAGTGATTGGACAGTTTGAAAACTGTCTACTTGATCTGTTTCTCCACCTTGATAATTCTGTCTGTGTAGTCTGAAGTTCGGGGTGCTGACCTTTTCCCCCTGAACTAGGTAAACAATATATGTTTGACTAATTAAAGTAAGCTTGTTAACCCATTTTGAGTTGCTTTCCTTTAACAAAGCAGATCTAAGAACCTGTGTTGGCAGCAAACCCTGAGGACGCTTGGGGTGCTTGCTGCTACAAGTATTTATTAAGTACCTACTATGTGTAAGCTGCTATGCTATACATTGCAATATAAAAACAAAAATGAAATAACTCCTGTCCTCAAGGCACTTACATTCTATTAGAGCAGACTACATTATTAGAAGCATAGTTTTATTGAACTTCAGAGTATATATCAAAAGTTAAATATTTTATGCATTTTACTACCACTTAGTAATAGTCACCTCAATTTGCTACTCAGTATCAAATTTTACAGAACAAATCCTTTTATTAAAGAGATTTGTTCTGTGAAGTTTGGTTTCAGTCAAAGGGCCACACTTGAGAAACTAGAGGGCCACATGTGGCCTTGAGGCCCCAGGTTTCCCACCCCTGCTTAGCAGAAAGAACACTGAAATTAAAATCAGACACTCTAGGTTCTGTAAGAATTCCACTGTGCAGTTATTTGCCCATGGGGGATTACCTTCTCTCTGGGCCTCAGTTTCCTCATTGATAAACTCTATCAAGTTCCTTGTGCCTCTCACACCTAATTTTTCTGTTTTATTTGGGGTTGAGCATTATAGCATCAATAGGATCCCTACTAGACCTTATCACCTTCCCTCAGATGTGCTATTTCCAGTGGCTATTTGACTTATGAATTGTACACATTGTCACAAGGTAATCTGTGAGTTGAATGCCTGGGAAGAGGTTTTACCACATTGGACTTTCACAGTTGGTGAGACAATAACCCTTTTTTGTCAGTGATGGAATTCTTCAGCTGAAGCTAGATTTGTTCTCGTTAACATCCTGGCTGTGAGGTATATGTTTAGTATTCTTTCAGAAGTTAATTTGTAAATGCTTGATTTTTGTGTGGAGAATGCACATGACTTTAATATAAAATATTTTCCATTCAGTGAGGAAACCAAGGCTTTGTTTCCATTGCTAGGCTAATGTCTCCATTCTCCACTTGCTTTATGCTGTAGTTAAATTATGTTTGTATCATACTTCCATTAGCATTTATTTGATAATTTTTTTTCAATACCCTTTAATTAATCTGACAGCAAAGTCTTTCTTTTTTACTCACCTATGACGGAAGCGTTTTGTTTTCCTTAACTTTCTCTTTCGGCCATTAGCTAAAACAACGGTGATATCTTATATACCCTTTTGCCTACTCTGATCACTTGTTCCTGCCTAGTTTCATACCTAGAGAGAAGACCCTTGACTAGACATCAGAAGACTTGAGTCTCAGACTTCACTCGGCTTCCAGTTATCAGTTGAAGAATATGTCTTAAACTCCAGGCACCATGCTAAAGAGTGGGTTCCTAACGGCAAAGTGAAACTATCCCTAATTTAAAAAGCTTATATTTTATTGGAAGAGATGAGCATACTGTGTATAGGCATCGGTAAGACACAGGGACAGTTCCTTGAGCCATGATTTCTTTGGGATAGGGAACTACCCAGCGAAGAAACTGCCTCATCAATGCTAGTGCCTTCTCCACAATTTATAGTCTTAAGGCAGTGGTGTCAAACTTGGATAGATATAGATCCCTGTGGCTACACATATTGACTTAGAAAAGTACAAATTAACATTGTCTATGTCATATTGTATTTTTATTTATTTTGTCAAACATTTCTCAGTTACATTTTAATCTGGTTTGAGCCACACTGGAAAGTTTTACAGTCAGGGATTTTGGGATCTCTGCTTTAGAAAGTTGCTGGCAGGAACTAAGAAATTAACCTACTCACCCAGGTTGAATAGTCAGTATGTGTCCACGGCAGGATTTGAACTTGGGTCTCATAGGCAACTATGTGATCTTCCACATTGCTTTATAAAAGATATAAGGATCAAAGACAAGTTAATGTTAAAGGGGACAGTATTGTATACAATCGATTGTCAATTCTTGTTTCATTTTGTCCCTGACTCCCCAGTGCTCCCCTGACACATAGTAGACACTTCATGAATGTTTATTGAACAAATGAATGACTATATGAATGAGCCATTTGTGTGGCCTTAGTGGAGTTGCTACCGTTCTCAGAGACCTTGCTATCCATTTGCTAAATGAAGTGGTTGGGTTAAATGATATTTAAGTTTTTTTGATAGCTCTAAAACTTATTATTATTCCATGTAAGTCTTCTCTTCTGGATTCTCTGTTTTGTTTTTTGTTTGTTTGTTTTTGTTTTGGAGGAAATTGGGATTAAGTGATTTACCCAGGGTCAAAGAGCTAGTAAGTGTCTGAGGATTTGAACCCAGATCTTCCTGACTTCAGGGTCAGTGATTTATTCACTATGTCACCTAGCTGCTCCTCTTCTGAATTCTCAAAGGGCTTCCTAAACCTATTTCCTGTCAAAACACGGGAAGATTATTGGATGCTATCAATAAGACATTCTCAAAAACCACTCAGTCTAAAAAGTCCTATGAAATCATTTGTGGGCTTCATTATTTAGGAGAAATATAAATAAGTTTTTAAAAGAAGTGTTTTGGTCCTTACCTGTGACTTCATTGATACATGGAAAATCACTCCTTGTCTGTAACATTCATTTATTTATTGGTTAAACAAGTACCTGTTATATTCCAGTCACTTTTGTAGGTTCTGGAAGATACAGCAAAAGGACATAACTCCTGCCCTCAAATAACTTACATTTTATTGTGGGGTGTGTGTATGCATATGTCTGTGTGTGCACACATATGTGTATGTAGGCATACACAAACATACACAAATGATATACAAAATAATTTCTGGACAAAAGGTACCTACACCTTGTTATGGGGCAGGGGGACAGGGAGCAGATAGGATAGGTCTTTGACCTGGGTGTTTTTTTTCACTGTTTAGTAGTCATATTCACCCCATGTAGACTAACTTGTTCTTAGATTTTTCAGGGCATTTCAAAGTAACATGAATAAGGAAATCATCAAGTATTTGTGCATAAACCAAAGCTTTTACATATGTAATTTACAATTTGTTGAAAGACTATTTAAGATATTTAAAAACTATTTTCATTTCACTTATCCCTTTAGTAGAACACAAATGACCAGATCATAGATGGATAGTTGAGGTGAGTCTTGAAAGAAGCTAAAGAATTCTATATGCAAAGGTGAAGAGAGATCACATTCAGGGCAGTGGCAAAAGACCTGGGCCAAAGGCTCAGAGAGGAAACAAGGAATGCGATATGTGATGAAAAGCCAATTAAAATGTAGAGTGCATCACATAAAATAGTATGCAATAAGCCTGGCTTGGTAGGCTAGAATCAGCTGGAAAAGGGCTTTAAGTGAGAAACAATAAAATCTATTATTTGCCCCAGAGAAAAGATGGAATCACTGATTGCTATTGCTAAAACATAGGTCTGATCATGTTACTTTCTTGTTTCAGAAATATCATTGGGCAGTCACATGGATGGTAGACACTGGAGATGAGATTAATCATGAAACTGTTATAATAGTCTAGTTAAAAGGTTACAAGAACCTGGTATAAGGTGGTGGTCATCTGAGAGGATGGAAGGGGATGCATACAGAAGATCTTTTGAAGAGAAAATGAACAAAACTTGGCCCCTGGTTGAACATGAGTGATGAAGGAGGAAGAATAGTTGAAAATGACTCTGAGTTTTTAAATTTGCATCCTCTGAACAGAAATAGGAAAGTTAAGAAGAGGGGAATGGTTTGGGACAAAGTATAAACCCTAATGCTTAGGATGTGTTGACTTTGAGATGCCTATGGGATGATCAGTTGATCATCAGATGATGAAGAAGACTAAAGGTAGTTGGTCATGAGGGAATGGAGTTCAGGAGAGGAAGGTGGGGTGAATAAATAGATGTTGGGGACTTCTGCATAGAGCTGATAATCGAGCCATTTGGAGTTAAGGAGTTCACCAAAAGAAAGACCAAGGAGAAAGAAGGCCTGGGAGAGAGTCCTGAAGCTCTTATAATTTTAAGGGGCTGTTTTCAGGGGCCACAGAGATTAAGAGATTTGTGCAGCCAATGTAGGTTAGAGATTGTGCCTCATGTCTTCCTGCTTCCAGGGTGAGATGGTATGCCTTGCTACCTCTCAAAATAAATACTAGTAGGAAACTCAAAGGAATCAGTATTACTTTAAGATTATGACTATGACCACATTATTCCCTTATTTAAAAATAAACAAACAAAAATTGTCAATGCTTTCCACTTAACTTACTGAATAATGATTAACTCTTGGCTTTAACATGCTGGCCTCTGAGGCACCTTCCAGGTCTCAGATTCTGAGGATCCTATCACCATTACTACAAAAACTCACAAGAACCTCTATGAAATAGACCCTACATATGTCATTGTCATTATCTCAGAGTTGAAGAAAATGAGGCACTGAGAGGGGTGAGTTCATTACTCACCCTACTTAGCTTGGAACTTAGATTCTTGTTTTAAGTTCAGTATTTTTCACACACTGCCCCCACCCCTATCAGGGTGGTTATAGACAGAAAAATGTTATTTGAGGTAGAGTGGAAAGAAGGAATCAATGTAGAGATAGATAGATAGAGAGATAGAGAAATAAATAAATAGATAGGCGGACATGTAGTTAGAGAGATATGGAGATATATATGGACATACATATACATTTGTGTGTATACATATACAGACACATATATACACAAAGGTGTATATACACATACAAGCCAGGGCAGCACACAAATCAAACTTCTATTCTGTCCTTTATCAGTAATGTGTACATACACACAAATGTACACACATGTATGTATCACATCCCTAATTCCTGTTCCCTATCCTCACTCATTGCCCCCAAACCCCAACACACATTTACATACACATGGATACACACACACACACACACACCCCTCAGTCTCCAAACTGCACCCTCAAGCCTTTTCCAAGTACTGACTTTAGATTCCTTTTTCAAGCCTGAAGACGGGACAGAATAATGGGGGAGATGGAATGATGGGGAGATGATGGTTATGTCTCTCCTTGTAGATGCCTTTAGGGCCCCCTAGTGGCTGTTTCAGCTCTCTGGCTTACTGAGACTGGCTTAGGTCCCCTTGACCCTTCCTGAGAGAAGCCATTCTCAATCTCTTTCTGACAGGCATAATATGGGTTCAGAAGTAAATAAGATGGCAGTGGATTTAGGAAATTCCACAGTTTTCATTTAACCCTTCTGGGGGGGGTGGTGGAAAGCAGGATATATTTTTCAAAAGCTGGACTTAATTTGCATGACATAAGATTAAAGATTTTGTAGCAGGGAAGAATTTTAAAAGATACTTTATTTTGTATTACTCATGCTACATATCCTTTCACTGCATTTCTACTTTGCTTGCCAGAGAGGGCTAGAATTCATCAGCAGGGGAGGGGATGCCCTTGGGTGGCTCTTTCGAATGTGTATTATTTTTTTCTTTTTCTTTCCTTTTTTTTTAATTCAGGAATTCATCAGGAATCTATTGAATTATTCAAGATTCTTGAGGGTATTTGGGCTTGGGAATTCAGCAGCATTTACTGACTTTTCAAAAGAGATCTTTCAAATCTGGTATTTGGGTGATGTTTAACAGAGCATTCACCTTCCAGGAGGTGCCTTCCCTATGGAAAATGTTTCATTTTGATAAAGATTCCCATCCTGCAGCATTCTGGGAAGCCAATAGCTTGAAAAAAAAAAGAAACAATATTCACTTTGAGATTTGGGCTATTGCCATTTAATTGATATCACAAAGGAAATAAACAGTTAATATGCTTATCTACTATTGTATATCAGATTTGAAACCCTTTTACCAATGTATCTGACTGATAAAGGGCACATAGTTTTTAATTCAGTTCAGTCTGAATTCACAGAATGCTAAACAACATAATGGAGAGTTTTCTATAATGGAATTTTAGAACTAAAAGCATTATTGGAATAAATCTAAATCCTTTTCCCTCATTTAGAAAGAAATTGAGGATCAGTTATGGGAAGGACCTTTGCTCAGGTTTCTCTGCTAATCAGCTGGAGAGTTGGGACCATACAGAATCTCAGAATTTTATGTTAGAGTTGTAAGGGCTATCCAAGATGATCGACTTAGAGCTGGAAGATACCTCAGCAATCATGGATTTTGAGATGGAGGGACCTCAGAGGCCATCCAATCTAATCTTACATTTTTCAGATGAAGAAACTGAGAATCTTAGTTTGACTTAATTAAGCTCCTCTAGTACTCATGGACAAGCCTAGTATTTGACTGCTGGACGGATTGCCTCAGGGTAGAGTCAGAAGCCCTCAGTTCATATCCTGACTGGCCCAGTCTGTGACTTTGCCAAGTCTGATATGTTTTCAGGGTTTTCTCATATGTAAAATGAAAGAAGTTGGGTGGATGTCAGCTGAGGTCACTTCCATCTCTAGGACTCTTGTGACTAAAAGGCCACTCAGACCTCCCCCCACCTCCCTTATGCATGCACATCTCTGGAAAATAGTTTCTTCTTCTGTAAATGGTGTAGTTGAATTAGCAGGCATATGAAGGCCCTTCCAGCTCTGGGGCTAGGGTCCTAGAAATGTTTTTCTTTCCACTGAACCAGAAAATGGTTTAGTCAAACCCATTCATGTTACTTCAGAGGAAACAGGTTCAGAGAGGGGCAGTGAAAGACCCAAGGCCTCATGGATAGGAGGTGGGAGGACCTGGATTGGAACCTCTGTCTCTTGACTCTCACCCAGTCCAATGCCCTTTCAATCAAGTACAGAGTTACTCCAACTCCCTAGTCCCCGGACCTCTGTGCAGTTCTTCCGGCTCACCAGACAGCCTCACTTCAGCCCTCAAACACAATCCCTTCTCTTTGCCCTTTGCTCCCTCCTCTTATTCAATTATTCCTTCCTTGCTTGTAGATTTCACATCTCTTCTTCCCTCCCTGGGTCACATCGCCTTTATTAATATGCTAATGTATTGTAATAATGCATTTTACACCACTAATGAAGTGAAGCCCACTGCCTGGATAATAATAAAGCCCACATCCTTGTTTTAACTTTCTCTGGGTGGAAGAGGGGAGGAGGAAGCGAGTAAAGAAGGGGAGAGCGCTGGACACTCACCAAATAAGTAAACAAAATAAAACATAAATACCATCCCTTTGTTTTCAATACGTTCCGAACAGACCTAGCCGTCACCAGGAGAACCGAAACGTTTGAGCTAAAAAGCCTTGACATTAAACTTTGACACTTTAATGGGCTCCGGGATATTAGATAATATTTTATCATAGTATGCTCGCTGCTGCCAATGTAATGACATCAAAGCCAGATAGCATCTCCCTCGCCTGCTCCCAGGGAAGATCTAGCATCAGCACTGGGAGAGAGATAAGGCAGCGGGCCCCCGGGCGTCACCGTGAACTTGTCCCGCAGCTCCATGGTGCGCCTGGGCACGGGTTTTGGCGTTCCCGTGTTCAACTGGCTCTCCCGCTGGGAGATCCCTCTTTTGGGAAGAAAGCTTTTCCTTGGGTTCGTCGCATAAGAGGGTTGTAAGAGTGGCGATGAAGGAGAACTGAGACTGGGCTGCCACCGTGCCAAGGGTGTGGCGACCAGGGCAAAGGCCGGGAGTTCAGGTTGGATGGCGACACTCTTGAGCATCCAGAAGCCTTGGCTCTGCTCTTTAAGTAGGACGCTACCCTGTAGGGTGCGGTCCCAGAAACTGGGGGTCCCAATGCTCCTTTCAGGCTCCTCCTCCCTCTATAACAATACTTGGCCCTCCTGCTCCCCGAAACTGCACTCTCAGTCCTCTCTCCCATCATGCCCAAGGGTCCCTGGGCTCTTTGGAGTCCGAAAGCTACAGAGACTAAAGGAGGAGGGAGATGACCAGTCTGGCAGGCTGCTAGTTATTGGGATTCAGGAGCTGGACGACCCTTCGCTGGGAGACCTCAGAAGCTTGGGGAGCAGAGCTGGGAAAAACCTGGAGAGTTGGATCGGGAGTGACAGGCTTTTCCTCGTCTTCCCAACTCGGAGCTGTCCCCCTAGCTTCTCTATTGCTCTTCCTGCCCCTCCCATGTTTCCCGAGGGGCCTCCTCCTTTCATCTTCAGCTCCCCAGAAACCACCCTCTTTCCCTGTCCTCGGCTTTCTCCCTTTTAATTCCACTCTTGCCCTGTTTCCGCCCACCCCCGTCCCCGAGATGAGACCAATTTCTGCAGCCTAACCGCTTTCGCCGGACATGGTTACCCCGTTTAGATTTCAATGGACGCAAGCTGAGACTCTGGAGGTCTACAAGGAAAGGGTGGCTATGGGATGCTTCTGAAGGGGGTGGGGAGAGCAGAGGAAGAAAAAAAAAAGCTGGAGGAGGATGTGAGGGACACAGGGTGTGGCGAGGGGTGCGTGGGAATTGTTCCACTAAGGAGTGAACCAGAGAAATTCTAACCGCCCCCCTGCACACACACACGCCTCGTCCATTTTCGGAAGTAGCCCTCCGAAGGATGCTGCCCAAAGCCCACACTGGGTCTTCCCAGAGGGAAGCTGTGATCCTAGGAGGAGGAGGAAAGAGGTGAAAAAACTTCCTTGCCCCCTATCTATCGCTCCGAGCGCCTCAGCCCTTTGGCCAAGATCTGGTGCGTGCACAACGCGGGCGGTTTTTAGAAGCAGAAAAGGGGCTCTCAGGGAGCCAGCAGAGACAGCCCGCCGGTGGGTGGGTTTCCCCTCCACTGGCTTTCTCGATGTAGGCATGGAGAGCTCGAGCCACAGCAGCTGCAGCCAGGGAGCCTGGGGGGCCCACAGCATCCCAGCTTGCACCCGTCAGTCCGGATCCTGCCCACGGGCTCCCCATTCCGGGTGTTGCGGCCGCTAGCTCGGGAGGGAGGCCGGAGAGCTTGGGGGCGGAGCCGAGGGGAGGGCGCGGAGGAGGGGGCCGGCCTCGCGGCCGCCCGGCTACAACCTCTCCCATTGGCCGGCCGGCCCTCTCCACGGGGTCACGGGGAACTGGGGGGCGGGGGCTGCAGGGCCCGCCCCTCCGGGCCCCGCCCCACTCCTCCTCCGGAGCCGGCCCCGGCTTGCTGGTCCCCCCAGCTGTAGAGACACGACCCAGACACAGTCACTGCAGCTGCTGAGCCCGAGCCCGGGGCACGCGGCGGCGGCGGGGCCAGGCTGCTCCGGGGACGCTCGGCGCGCACAGCCCGGGTAGCGAGCCCCGCGGGGAGCAGCGGCCAGCCCGGCGCGGCCAAGCCCCGAAGAGGCGCCCGGCCCGGGCAGCCCCAGCCGCCGCCGGCTGTGCACGGACAGTTCCCGGGAAGCCAGCCCAGGCCCGGGGAAGCTCGGGCGGCCGCGGCCGAGAAGGAGGAGCTAGCGTTGGAGCGGGGGGGGGCGGGCGCGGACGCCTCCTCTGCCTCCTCCGGGCCCCCTCCCCACTGTCCCCCCCCCCCGCGCCCCGCTCCCGGCGCCTCCGCTTCGGTGACCTTCTCGGGGCTTCACCCCCGCCCCCTGCCTCCTCTTCCCAGGCCGGGCGAGGCCCTCTCCTCCTGCTCCTCCATCTCCGGCTCGGGATCGCCCTCCTTCCCGTGGAGCCGCGAGCGGCGCAGGCCCTGGGGGAGGAGGCGAAGAGGCCGCCCCGAGCCCGCCCGCTCCCCCTGCCTGCCTGCCTGCCGGCCGGCCGGGCCGGGCCTGGGCTTCCCTCGCCACCCCTCCTCCGGCCGGGTCCAGCGGGGCCCGCGCGGGCGCGGCCAGCCTCCCCTCCCCCGGCGGCGGCGTGGCCGGGAGCAGCGGGCAGGCCCTAAAGGGCACCAGCCCGCCCGGCCCGGAGCCGGGGGGGGGGGGGGAACCGCGGACCCCGGCCCTGGTCCACGGGGCGCCCAGGAGGAGTCCCACGGACAGCAGCCGGCGGCGGCGGCAGCAGCAGGACCCCGAGCGGCAGCGGCAGCCGCCTCGGCTGGCACCGCCTGGCACAGCTGCTCCACGCATCCCCGGAGCCGGACCCGCACGTCCTCGCTCGGCGGAGCCCGCCGCCAGTCCGGCCGCCTTCTCCGCCTTCTCCCGGGCGGCTCCAGCGGTCAAGGTAAGAACGCCGGGCACGGCGGCAGGATTCCTTTAACCTTCTCGGGACGAGTTAGCCAAACCTGTGGCTGTCACTCCAGAACGTGGGTCTGGAGGTGCCGGAGGGGCTCGATCACCGCCCCATCCCCAGCTCTGAGACCCGGAGGCAAGTGGCTGCAAAGATAATCCTCTGCTCTCCTCTCCCCCCTTCTCCTCTCTTCTTCCTCCTTCCCCATCCTACTGCCTCTTTCATCCTCTCTCGGAGCCCCCGGATTGTTCTACCGCTCAGTGCCCTGCTACCCCCTCCCCCCATGTGGCACACAGCGGGGAGTGCCCCCTGGCATGCTGGTGGGCATTTATGCCTTTGGAAAGACTGGTTTGCAAGAGTCCCCTCCTCCGACCGTGCAGGGCACACATCTGCCTGTCCTGGCATGATCCCGGGAAGGGGGGTGCGGGGGAGAGAACTTTTCTGTTCTCCATGTTGCACAGACTACACTCAAATTGGATAGGGGTGGGTGGGTTAGTAGGCAGGGTATAACCGAGTTAGCACCCAGGTCTCCCGCCGGTGCAGTTAGTCTGCCGGTAGCATAGGTATCGCTTAGACAAGAGGTCTCATTACTGTTAAACAAAGCTGCTGCTGATGAGTGGGTCGATAAATTAGAGGCTCAGACATTCGTAGTGTAAATGTCAGTGATTCCGAAGGGCTCAGGTACTCCAAAGTTTGTATATACCATCTCTTTTGTCCATTGTGTGATTACCTGGCTCCAGCTTTTATTTCCCTCTGAAGAATGAACCCGTAATCTGTCGGCATAGCCTAATGTATTTGGAATTGATGAAACCTGTGGGCTCTGTCCAAAACCATTTGATCTTAAATGGGTCTCTTAGAGGGAACAGACTGTAGCCAGGTGCATGGAATCCATCCCCTGTGTGGCCCTCTTAAATGAGGATGGATTTTATTTTTTCCCCAATCCCTCTGCCCATGATGTATCTCGGCTGAGCAGGTTTCGGCTGAATTCAGAACCCGTGAATTTTGTCACTCAGTCCATTAAAAGGATCTCCTCTGGGAGCAGCTTACATTTTCGGTGAATGTCACACAAAGTTTTACAGTGGCTTATATAAGGGACCCAAGAGATTGTCCCTCCAATGCTGGCTTCTAGGACAGATGAATGGAGGCGTTCACCTTTCCCTAGCAAAGAAGCAAGTTCCTCTATAGGGAAATAGGCTAGAAGTGCCCCCCCCCATTTCTTTTTAGAGATTTTCCCCCTCTGTCTTAGTTTCTTTCCCCCCCCTTTTCCGCCTCTCCTCACCATCAGAAGTGAGCTTGGGGTCATTGGAGAGATTAGGACAAGAATAAGCTTCCACCTTTTGGAAATGTGTATGTTTACATACATACATCAACAAATAGAAAGTAAAAATTGGCTCACAAAGTACATCCCAATTCATACTGTTAGGAGGCTCTGCCTTGAGATTTCTCATTTCTCCTAATGCATGTTTTTTTTTTCTTTTTTGAAACTATAGTTAGCAGAACCAGAATTACTACCCAAACATTATATAATCCAGTCCCATTGCTGCTATACCACCAAGGAAATGGGCAGCAGAGGAGAGGGCAGTGTCTCTGATCAGGGTATGCCCTAAGGGAGGACAAAGAAACAAGGAAAAAAAAAACCTGCCCAAAAGGACCTACTGCAGTTTAGGCAGGTTTATAGGGCCCTAGGTTCAGAGATGGAAGATACCCTAGAGAATAGCTAATTCTATTCCAGTCTTCTCATTTTAACACTGAGGCCTTGAGAGACCTAGTGACTTGTCTGAGGGCACTGAAGCCCTAAATGCCATAGTAGGGATTTGAACACAGATCTTCTGATGATGTGAAGTCTAAATGGGTAGAGGGCAGCTGCCAAGTATTCCTTAATTAAGCGTTCACTTTGAGAGATAAAGTTCTAATGTGTGACATGCATTTCTTCTGCTTGGAAATAGGGCTGAAATCTCCAGAAATGAGCTGGCTGGTATTCTAGTCTCACCGAGATTTGGAAAGTGCTTAAGCAGCATGAGAGGGTTGCTAAGAGGTTTTGCTTGGTCCTCTGTGTCTTAAAAATTCCTATGGAATATGGGAGAGTACATCTATCTAGTCAGTGCTTTCTCTAGTCATCTGTGCTAGCAGGTTCTGGGGGGGCTGATTGTCTATTTCCTCACTGATGGAGACACTTGGCTTAGAGTGGGAAAAGCCTATGCTCCTTCCTTGTTTTCTTAGAGGTGCTTGGGCTCAAAAGGAGGGTTGGTAGCTATGGGCTCACAGCCGGAGTATAACAGCACAACTAAGCCTTGATCTGGGAGACCTGCAATGGGCATTTGGTGCAAAGCAGCCATGAGAGGCTAGGTGGTTTTTAAAGAGGAGTGTGTGTGTGTGTGTGTGTGTGTGTGTGTGTGTGTGTGTGTGTGTGCGTGTGCGTGATAGCTCACTTTTCTGAAGCATGTTTAGCCTTCTAAAGCACTTTCCTCAAAGCCAATCTCTAAACAAGGTAGTATCAGTATTGATTTTCCTCATTTAAAGGCTAGTTGACTGACTGGTAGATTCATTTTATGGATGAGATGACTGAGCCTCAGAGAAGTTCCTTTGGGATGCCTGGGTCCCATATGTAGAGCTAGACAGGACTTCACAGACCACCTAGTCCCCACCTCCCCCAATTTACAGATTAGGATCTGAAGCTCCAGGAGAGACTTAAAATGACTTGTAGGAGGTGGCACCACTAGTGACAGAGACAGGAATCATGACCCTGATGGATCTTCTAAGGAACTCGGTCTTTTGGATTGTGGATCAGGTACCAGGCAGGTCCAATCTTGAAATTCTCACAGATTTTATTTTTGTGACTGACAGCTAGGCAGCTAGGTCAAGCAATAGATAGAGTGCTGGGGCTGGGGTCAAGAAGACCCGAGTTCAGATTCTGGATCAGATACTTATAAGCTTCATAAGTCTATGCAAGGTACTTAACCACTGCTTGCCTCAGTTTCCTTATCTGTAAAATGTAGCTAATGGTAGCATATACCTTCTAGGGTTGTGTGAGGATAAAATGAGGTAATTTTGTAAAGGCCTTTGCAAACATAAAGCACTATAAAATATCTTATTATCACCATCATCCCTTGCCCAGTGCCACAACTAGCATTTTTAGTTCCTAGGGCAAGCTTCACACAATATGCAGTTTGTTAGGATAAACTCAGCTGGAGGGGACCCTCTGGGACACCAGCCTCCGGAACACAGTAAAGTTGAGTGTGGGCTAACTAGGTGCTAAAGTAAGTTCTTCCTAGAGTTGTTGAAGGAGTTTATGGATTGTTTTTTCTCTCTAAATTTTGATACCCTGGGCCAGTGCCCCATCTGTCCTGTCCTAGTTACATGGCTCTGCCCATGGGAACAGTTGTCCAGAGCACAAATTGAGCCAGTCCTATTTCTGAGCTCTAATTCTTACTCTACTATTGTGGGGACAATTTGTTCTCTTAGTGAAATGAAGATTTATCTGTCTGGTCTCTTAGAGGTGCTAGAGATGCTAATGACTTAGTGTCCTAAAAGAGCTATTCTTTCCTCAGATAACAAGGCTACTGGAATAGCAAATATTATTACTATAATGGCTGATGGCAAGATATGTGTTCTTTATGGGACACTTTCCTGTGTGATTCCAAAGGCTGGTGGGGTAAAGCACAGAGAGTTTTGTTTACTCATGAATACAGTCCATTTAAGAATTCTACTATGAACCAGTCTGACAGGCCTTGATTAGTATGGGCTTGGAGTTTCAGGATCTGAGTTAAAATCTTGTTCCATATTTATTAACTATGTTAACCAAGGGAATTCACTTAACCTCTTCACCTTCACTTTCTTCATGTAATTCTAAATCTATGATCCATTGAGGGGCCACTTCATTATTGTAGTAGTAGTAGTAGTAGTAGTAG
>NW_027185720.1:9987426-10000764 GCF_028583685.1 Petaurus breviceps papuanus | reverse complement strand
GTAGTAGTAGCAGTAGTAGCAGTAGTAGTAGTAGCAGTAGTAGTAATAGTAGTAGTAGTAGCAGTAGTAGTAGTAGTAGTAGTAGTAGTGGTGGTGGTGGTGGTGGTAGTAATAGTGGCACAGTGGTTGTGGTGATGGTCATAGTAGTAAATTAAAGGGTTGAATTTCTACATGCAGAGGTGAAGGGGAAGTATTCCTTAAGTAGGTAATAGGCGATAGGCTAGTGGTTGACATCATAGCATCACAGATTTCATAACAATAGAAACTAGCTGACCTTTATATAAAGCACTTTATAAATCCTCACAACAACCCTGAGAGGTAGGTGTTATCATTGTCTTTATTTCACAGTAAGTAACATGGCGCAGGCAGAAATTCGTTGATTTGCTCAGAGTCACGCAGTTGGGGAAATGTCTAAGGCAAGATTCAAACTGAGGTCTTCCTGACTCCAGATCCAGCACCCCAACCACTGTGCCACCTAAACTGCCTTTGCTGGAAAACAAAACTAAGCAAAAGAACAAACAAACAAAACAACAGCAAAACTTCAGAGGTCTAATCCGTCTCTCATTTTCCAGATGAGAGACCCCAGATTCCATGAGGCTGAAGTGACTTTTTAAAGATTACACAGGAATCAGAGCCAGGTTTTGAACCAGTGTCCTTCCCATCTGCCACCCCCTCCAGTAGATTCCTTGGACTCTTGGGATCAGCAGGTCCCTGTTCTGGTCTCTTGCTTAAATGAGCAGATGCATATTGGGGAGCTGGTAGGGAGTGGGTAACATGGCCAGCATCGAGGACAAATGAGCATCAAATTTAATTCCTACCTAGGTCATAGTCTGGCTGAGTAAATTCTTGGTGCCAAAACTGTCAGTGAAATAATATACAGAAAGAGGAATTTCAAGAGTCATTTCTCCATGAGACTGATAGAAATAAATCGCTGCGCGTGGCTAATAAGCTACTTTCTCATGGTCTGCTCATATTTCCTTCTAGATAATGGGACTATTGAAATGCATGTAACAAGTGGGCCGAGAGGAAGGCGAGCCAGATGTGCATCAGACATACCCAGAATTTGCTCTGCTATGTGACCTGGAGAAAGTACCTTTACCTTCCCTATTAACTAAGGGGATCATGATACTTCCATTAGCTATGCCTCCCACCTTCCAGTCCTGTATTGGGCAAAGTGCTTCTTCATTAAATCGTAAAGTGCTGAATGATTATCTACAAAATTGGAGTAACAAATACTTGCACTGTCTGCGTTTGAGAGGATGGTGGTGTGACTTCAGTAAGACGCGTCTATAAGGTACTTTGTAAGTTATTGAGCTAAACCTTGAGGCACGAGGATTTCAGCATGCAGAAATTAAGAGTCATGCATAAAATCACAGACTTGAGGCTGGAAGAGCCCATCAAGTCCGATTCCCCTCATTTAAAGTCGAGGAAACTGAGGCTCATGCAGATAAAATAAGGAAAAGCAGGGAAGAAGCATTTATATGGCACCTACTGTGTGCCAGGCACATTATTATCTCCTTTGAGCCTCACAACAACCCTGCAAGGTAGGTACTATTAACATTGTCATTTTAGAGTTGAGGAAACTGAGGCAGGCAGTGGTTAAGTGACTTGCCCAGGATGTTACATAATAAGCGTCTGAGACTGAATTTGCATTCAAGTCTTACTGGTTCTAGGCCCAGCGCTCTCCGTTGTGCTACCTAGCAGGAGATTTGTCCAAGGTCACAAAGATATTATGTGTCAAACGTAGGATTTGAACCTGGGATCATCTCACAATGAATCTTATTCCACTATTCATTCCAAAACTCCTGAGAGTTTTTATGGCTTGTTTTATAATTTTAAGTAATGTGTGTGCGAGAGTGTATATGCATGTCACTGGTCCTCTTCAAAAATGGATGAACAACAATATGCATATTCATGTGTGTGCATATGTGTGTACAATCACATATGTATGTGCACAGAAGTGTACATATGTTTCATACATATGTGCTATGTATGTGTGTATATATATTCTATACACATGCCTATATGCATGTATATATATTATACACACACACACATGCAGAGAAAGAGAAAGCTCTTTAGCTCAACTCTCTCCTTCGATCTGTCCTTTATGTATACGCTCCAGTTTTTCCCTATTGACACTTTGCTAAATATAACATAAGGCAAAACTCGAATCTAGATCTTCCTGCCTAAAACTGAGGCTCTCTATAAATTATGCCAGTCTGCCTCTATTATTATTTATGTCTGAAATTTGGAAACCTAATGTTCTGGGTCCTATAGCTAATCGGTGTCTTGGGTTGGGATTTTGAGCCACAGTCTTTCTAACACCAAGTGCTGGGAGGTGCGTTTGGGAGGTTGTTGTAAGATCCAGGACAGTCAAGAACCTCGCTGTGTTTCACCCTTTTACAAAGTCTTTCCCCCTGCTTCTGTGCTTTAAAGGAAAAAAAAGAGTATTAACAATGCAAATAGAGAAAAGGTCCCTTATCAGCCATAACTCTGCCCTCTTGTGTACATGAATTACATCTGGGTCTTTCATTATATGATTATGCAACAGTGGGGGAACTGACGATGCTGTTTGAGAAATGATACAGTAGAAAGATTTGCAGACGGCTCTCTACAGAACCAATACCATTGTGTACGATTTGCCTCTCTGTGCAGCTATGGATGTTTCCAGCACAGCTATGAGTCCCTTTGATTCAGTTGATTGTCTTTTGGCTTGAACTTTCTGTAGGTGGTTGTTTTGAGGGTGAAAGGGAGCAGTTTAAGGAGAGGGCTGTGGGAGGGTGGGTCGTGGGAAGAGGAAGCATAGACAGATTTAGCAAGGGTAGGGTAGGGTGAAGCACTTGGTTGGGGCTTGAGAAGAAGTCTTTACAGCTCATAATCTTCTGGTCTCCGAGGACAGAATGGGGCAGAATTGGTGGAGGATGTGAAGGGGCAGAATCCAACTTTATCTAAAGAACAGCTTCCTAGTAATTTGAACTGGCCAAGAGTGGTATGGGTTGCCACTGGGCACTCATCACTGGAATTCTTTGGGTAGATGTTGCATGAGCATTTGTGTGGGCTACGGTGGTATATTTCCATGAAGGTACAGGCTATGCTAGATGGCCCCTGAGACCCCTTGGGACTCTGGGCTTCTGATTTATAAAGCAATTCTTCAAAGTCACAAAATGCTTTATTCCCAACAAGCAAGGAAAGTGTACGGGGAGTGAATGGGGGCAAAGCCAAGTAGGTTAGTTTAATGGAAGTCAGTGATTCAACAGCTAGTTATTAAGCACCTATTAATTACAAGGCTTCCCCCCTCCCCTTTTTACATATGATCTGGTAGGAGCTGGTAATAGAGGTGAACCTCCATATAGAACTGAGGAGTCTGTGAGTTTTAACCTGTCTTCATTACTGAACTTTGGATGATGCTCATAGACACAAAGATTCAGAGCTAGAAGAGATCCATCTCTGCATTTTGTAGAGTACAAAACTGAGACCCAGTGAGGTCAAAGAACTTGCTCAAGGTCACATGGTCACTTTCACACCCAGGATTTCAACATAGGAATTCTGATTTCTAATTCAAAACTCATTCTGTTATACCAAGTCTTCTGTGCCTTAGGATGTTGGAAGCAAGGAAGGGAGGGAGGAAGCATTTATTAGGCACCTGGTATATGCCATGTGTTGTACTAAGCACATTAAAAATATTTCCTTTGATTTTTCCCAACAGCCCTGGGAGGTTGGGTACCATTCTTCCCATTTTACAGTTCAGGAAATTGAGGCAGGCTTAGGCTAAGTGACTTGCTCAAGGTCATACAGTTAGTGAGTGCTTTAGGATGGATTTTAACTCAGATTTTCCTGACTCCAGATCCAGTGCTCTATCTGAAGTGTCTCCTAATTGTCTGGGAACCGGAAAGGACTTTTCAGAAAAACGAGTCTAGGGTTTCACCTTTTGTATGTGTGTCATGGACCTTTTGTGGAGTCTGGTGAAGTCCATGGATCCCTTCTTCAACTGTTTTTAAATACAGAAATAAAACACATAGGTTAACCAAAGACACCAGTTATAATGAATACATTTATCAAATTATTTTTGGGGAAGAAAAGAATTCATAGATCTTGGGCTGAGAACCCCTGAGAAGACTCAGTGAAAGCATCTTTGGGACAATTCTGGTACATCAGGGATGCTTTCAATTTCATCCTATTTGCTCACAGTTTTGATTTCTTTCCTGAGGAATTTACATTTTCAGGAATTTTCATTCTACATAGATTGGGGTCTTACAAGTATTAGTTCTGGTAACATCTATTAAAATGTACTTAAATATTTATGGCTATAAATGGGTATTTGTGAAATATCCATGTTGTGTCTATCAATTCATTGCCAGCAGTTTTGTCCCTGATGATTCTCAGATTCAAATACAGCTTGTGGTATTACTTTATTAACCCATACTTTTCCCATAACTGAATGGAAGGAGGTCTGACCTAGTTCATTGATGGATGTATGCTATTGTTCAAGAGAATATGCTTTGAAAGTGTAGCGGGATGAAAGGGGGAAAAAAGAATGTGAAATCTTTGGTGTGGCGGTGATAAGTTCTGTGGAAAGGCAGAATCCATTAGGACTATTCAGATTTATAAGGCCATCGACTTTCAAGCAGCTAGCAATTGCTTGTTAGCTTGGAATTTATTGGGAATCCCTGTGGCTGTGTGTTGGTTGTGGGCAGCAGTAAGATCCCTTTCCTAGAGTACATATCAGTACTGAGTGGTTTTCCTTTAATACTGTGATAAAGTTGCTAATTGTTTGAGGATCAAACAGTTGGCTATAGCTCTTGTTGGCCTCCAAAACCCAAGATGGAAATTGGAGCAAGTTCATATTTATGTCTGGAATCGTATATACAGCTCATTTAATCTCAGAGCTAGAAGGTACATGAAGAGCATCAGGCTTTGTGAAGGAATCACCTCCACAGGGTGGTACAGGGGAAAGGATGTCAGAAGACCTGAGTTTAAATCCTAGCTCAGCCACTTGTTACCTGTGTGAGTTCAGTAAAATTACTTGACCTTTCTGGGCCTGGATTTTCTTATCTGCAAAATGAAGGGGCTAGATGAAATGATGATGATGATGGTGACCTACCGCTTATCTATATTAGTACTTGCAAAGTTTTTGTGATATACTATCTCATTTGAACTTGACAATTACCCTGCAAATGATCAATTATTATAGAGGCAGAGAGAGAGAGAGAGGGGGGGGGGGGGAAGAGGGTCAGAGTCTGCGGGGGGGGGGGGGGGGAGGGGGAAGGGGAGAAAGAGAAAGGGAGAGGGAGAGGGAGGGGGAGAGGGAGAAGAGAGAGAAAGGGGCCTGGGAGGTGGGAGGGATAGATAGAGCATTGAGCCTTGAGTCAGGAAGACTTGAGTTCAAATATGGCCTGCGACAATTACCAGCTATGTGACCCTGGGCAAGTCAATTTACCCAGTTGGCCTCATGTAAAATGGAGGTAATAATAGCATTTACTTGCCAGATTGTTGTCAGGATCAAATTGATACTATTTGTGAAGCACAATGCCCGACACTATAGTCGTGCTTAATAACTGAGGCTCAAGAATGTTAAGTGACTTGCCCAGGGTCTATGTATTTGAGATAGGATTCAAATTCTGGGCTTCTAGACTTCCAAATTTAGGGATTTTATTCTCCATGAAACAATTCTCCCCCCACCCCCATCCCCAGCCCTGTGTGGTACAAAGGAAAGAATGCTGTATTTTTCATCCAGTGTGGGCTCATATCATAATTTTGGACTGAGGTTCTTTGTAGCTCTGAACCTATGATCTTCTGATAAGTGCTTAACTCTTCACTAGAAAAAAAATATCCAATAATGAGGTCACTATGAAAAATGTTTTGATTGTTTTGAAACCACCCCAAAGACTGGCTACCTGAGAATCAGCCATGTAATAACAGAAGGCAAAGACAGGGTATAGTGGGGGAAAAGATGAGGCAGAGCCAGAGGGCCTGAGTTCAAATACCAATTCTGCCACTAGCTACTTGTGTGACTGTTTTGAAAATATATATATCCTTTCTGGATCTTTGTTTCCTTATCTATGATAAGTGAGGAAGTCGAATTAGATTAAGGTCCTGTTTATTTTTGAATCTATGATCTTGGTTACTGATAATCATAGACCAGAGCTATGATTATAAAACAGTTGGGTAGTGTAAAATGTTAATATCCTTTTAGGTTCTCTTTAAAATTTTAGTAATATCCATTACTGTTTTGCTTTGTGGACCCAAAATAGCTAGAATATGGTTTACCAGGAAAACATTTTCTGTCTTTGAAGTGTTGAATTCATGGTATTGAAAAGTCTGCCAGCAGAAAAGTGCTTACATGCTAGCAACATGGAGTTCTTAAAAGAAGAAATTCAAACAATCAATACCTATATGAAATTATGCTCCAAATAATTAAAAATTATAGAAAGATGCAAATTAAAACTAGTTTTATCTTATATCTGGAAATAGTTTTGAAGTGGCAATGGAAGACAATGGCACACAGACACTTTATAAATGTTTATTGATTGATTGGAGTTGCATTTTAAAAAAATATTTTTCCATAGTTGATTGATGGAGGATGTGGCAGCTCCTACTTGATTATTTCAAACAGTTTACTTGCCCTGTTGCTTGACACAGTCCATTCTGTAGTAGAATAGCTTTACTTAAAACAATACTAGTTAATCATTCAGTTGAGTGAATACTTTGAGGCAGGCCAATCAAAAGAGGGATAAAACAGGACCATGCTGGTGCTGGATTCTCCATTGCCCTAAATGAATATTTGAATGTTACAAGTACTGTCAGTATGGAAATATGTGATAAGCATTGAGTCTATGGCTAGTCCAGTTATGTCTCTTACCCAGTAAGCTATTCATGAAATATTAAGGTACCCAGGGGACTGATTCTAGCATAATGGAAAGATTTTCTGTGGAGAATGATGAGAACAAGAATCCTTCAGAATGAGAAGGTGCAGATGAGATTTTAATCTCTGTTAGTTACTGATCTGGGGACATTGCCATCTGCAATTGTTTAGAAAGAATAGTAGATATGGTTAAACCCTAAATAGGAGAGGTAGCATGGTAGCCTTCTCAATGAGTGGTCATCCATTTACCCTTTGCTGGAAGATCTCTATTAAAGGGAAGCCCATTCCTTTCTGAGGCAGCCTACCCTGCTTTGGGTTACCTTAATGGATAGGAATTGACTCTCTACATCTATAAATCCCTATCTCTATAATTTCTACCCATAAGACCTTAGAGATTATTCAGTCCAAGAACCTCTCCATTACTTCATACCCTCAACATGTTCTTGTGCTGGATAAGGAAGAAATTGAGACCCAGACCAAGGTCCCACAGCCAGTTAGTGGTACCACTAAGACTAGAATGTAGATCTTTTGAATTTTATTTTCCTAGGGATTCTTGGACATTTCTGAACTATGGAAGTGGTCTTCTAGTCACAGTGGGTCTGATTTTGCTGTAAGTTAAACAACACCCTGGTTTATTTCCATTTATTTCACATCAATAAGCTTTATTAAGGACTTGGCATGTTACATGCACTTTTTGAAGCATTGAGGAAAAGGGAAGGAAAAGAAAGAAAAGAACAGGAATGGAAGAGAGAGGAAGAGAGAAAAGGAGAGTTAGAAAAAGAAGGGAAGGTAGCAATCAAGGATGAAAGAAATAGAGAGAAAGAGGAAGAGATGGGAATGAAAGGAAGAAAAAGTTTATTTCCCTAAGAAGCTTGCATTACATTGGGGAATAAAATACGTAACTAATTATTTATACACATAGCAATTCAAAGAGTGAAAAAAACACTAGCAACTAAGAAAGCTAGGAAAGGTTTCCGATAAGGTGGTACACTTGAGTCAAGTCTTAAAGCCAGGTATTCTAAATAAGTCAGGTGAGGAAGGAATGTATTCCATACACAGGAGACTGATTATGCAAAGGTTTGGAGGTGGGAGATGGAATACTGAACTGAGAGAATATCAAGGCCAATGAGACTACAGTGCATGGTACCTGAAAAGGAGTGTGTGTGTATGTATGTGTGCATGTGTGTGCTTGTATGTATGTGAGAGAGTGTATGTGTGTGTGAGTGTATGTGCATATGTATGTGTGAGTGTATGAGTATGTGAGTGTGAATGTATGTGTGTATGAATATGTGAGTGTGTGTGCATGTGTGTGTGATTGTGTGAGTGTATGTGTGTATACATGTATGTGTGTGCATGTGAGTATGAGAGAGAGAGCATTTGTGTGTGTGTGTGTTCAGGATGGAGTGGGGGTGGTAGAATTTCTGTTCTGTAGGAGATTTAATCTATTTCTCTGGAAAGCATTTCCTCCTTTGCCCCATTCCCTTTTAAAGCCAGCTACCACAACTTGCTGAGACCAAATTTCCTTTCTGCATCAGAATCTTGACTAGACTGGAGCTCTCATCTAGGAGTCTGAAGCAGCCAGTGAAGGGCATGGGTGATGCTGGAAAGTGCTTGTAGGAGCTTTTGGCGTGCTCTGTGGTTGTTGCTTTAGAAATGTGTGCTGAGGAAAGGGGAGGGAACCTAGCTCTCAAGCTGGAAGAGCCTCTCTGGCTGACCACCCTTTGATTTATCAGTAATGAGAGAGAAGCTCAGAGAGATGAAGTGACTTGCCCAGGGTCACATAGCTGCTCTGAAAAGGGATTCGAACCCAGGTCTTCCTGACTCTGCCTTCAGGCCTCTGTTCTCATTACCTGGCTGTTTCTTTAGCAGATAAGAGGGTTTTTTGTTTTTGTTTTTGTAGCAGGACATACTTTTGAAAATGGTGACAAGCAATGATTCACCAACCAAGACTTGTCCAGGAAGTTTTAAAATGAAAATTTTTCCAAGTTTTCTTGCTGCCTTTTATCATTACAATCACCCCCCCCCCCAAAACAACAACAATTCAACATCTCTTGTGGGGAAAAAAGGTAAAACTAACCAACTTGGGGGTAGTTAGGTGACACAGTGGGTAGAGCTGGCTCTGGAGCCAGGAAGACTAGAGTTCAAATCTGGCCTCAGACACTGACTGTTGGCTTCAGTTTCTCATCTGTAAAATGAGTTGGAGAAGGCAATGGCCAACCACTCCAGTATCTTTGCCAAGAAAACCCCAAATGGGGTCACACAGAGTCAGACAGGACTAAAATGACTGAGCAGCAATACCAACCCACAGAGGCACTGTGCCTGACGGTGTGTGCACCACTGTACACTCATAGTCCTCCCCTGCCCACTTCTGTGCCAAGAGGAGAAAATGTGCTTCACTTTCTGACCTTCAGGGCAGAGGTCGGTCATTGTACCTGATGGACGTTCAGCTGCTTTTCAGTGTTGTTTTCATGTGTTTCAGCATAGTCATTGTGTGTAGTCTGCTGGTTCTGCTTCCCTCTTTCTGCATCTGTTTCTGTGAGTTTTCCTGTTTCTCTGAATTCTTCATACTCATCACATTTTAATAGTGTGGTAACCTTCCATTATATTCCCATTCCAGTAGTCAGCTCAGTTCCTGGCATATAGTAGGTGCTTAATAAATGTTTGTTGACTGACTGACATACAACACTTTGGTCAGCCCTTCCCCAGTTGATGAGCAGGAGCTTTGTTTCCAGATGTTTGCTTCCACAAGGCGTCATATGCACATATTTTTTTAAAAGGGATCATATTTATTTCATACTCTACGAGCATCATGGCTAACCTGGTATGAGAAAAAAACATGTTGAGTTTGAAGTCAAAGGATGTGCATTTGAATCCTGCAATTATCAAATTTTCTCCCTGTGTGACCATAGACAAGTCACTTAATGTCTCTAGCAGCTTCAGTTTCCTGATTTGTAAAGGGAGAGGTTTGGATTCGGCAACCTCTGAGTTCCCTTCCATCTCTAACACTATAATCCTATGCATACAATTCATGCAGCCTGTACCTTGCATAAGTGAGTACTTAATAAATATTTTAATCTGATTGAATTTATCCTTCACTGAACAGCAAGGAATTGGCAAAGCTGGGTTTTCTAACCCCGTGTCCAGTGTTCTTCCCCCTATCTCATGCTCAAAAGATCATAGCGGATCAACTTGGAAAGTAGCAACCTTTTCCCTTTGAAGAAATCTCTTCTTCAAGGTTAAGATGTACATGTACACACGCACACACACACGCACATGCAAACACAGTGATTTAATTTTTAATTTAAACTGTAATAAAGGAATATGGAATGAGAACAAAAGGGAAGAGATCTCCAGATTTTCTCCCCCTTAGCTTTAAACTTTGGAAGACTGTCTTCTACACTGTTGAAGACTCAAAGTAATTTGGGGGTAAGCCAAGGATGAGAATGCTGGCTGGTCCAGTATGTTTAGTAGCCACGTCTCCTGACGATGTACCCTCTTCCTTCTGCAGTGTACTGAGGTGTGCATGGACTGTCTCCCTTGCCACGATGGTGTCTTCATTGATAATGAGCAGAAGAACCTTCCAGAACTCAAGAGACTGACTCTCCATCCACCAGCTTTCTTCCCCTTTCTTTAGAATTTACAAAGTAGTAGCCAGGTGGTACTCTGTGTAGAGTGGCAGGCTTGGAGTCAACATCACTCGAGTTTGAAGCCAACTTCAGATGCTCATTTATCTTCAACCCTGGTCAAGTCCCTCACCCCTTTTCAGACTCAGTTTTATCATGTACAAAATGAGGATTCTAACACAGCAGCACTCTTGTGTTTCTTTAAGGATAAACTGACCTCTCTCTACTTTCCTCATCTGTGAAATAGAGACAGTAGTGGAACCTATCCCACAGGCTTGTTCTGAGGTTCAAATAACCTTTCTGTCTCAGTTTCCTCATCTGTGAAATGGGAATAAACATTGCACCTATCTTCCAGTGTTGTTGAGAGGAGGTAATGGGATAGCAAGGGTAAAATGCTTTGCAAACTTTAAAGTGTTATTATTGACATTCTGGACTTTCAACACAGTGGAATTTTCTCTGACAATGCAAATATCCATAGCAGACATTTATGGAGTACCGATTACGTCTATGATCATGGTAGCTTGAGGAAATCTTCACTTCTGGTTGTCATGGAACGATCCCCAAGGAGACCCTGCTCCAATTCCTTGTTGTGGGGCCAAAGTTAAACTTAAATTGGAAAGCTGCATCAGATCAACACAGCCGTAGGCAGGTCCTTTCCTACCTGGCTGGAAGGACTTTATCGGCCTCTACTGGTTCATCTTGTTTCTGTCCTCTGAGTACCTGCCAAAGGTCAGAAAGACTTAACACATCAACAGCAGATGTTTATTCTCCTTCCCTCCCTCCCTCTCCCTTTTTGCAATGGCAATCTATGGGACTATCTAGCGGTACGTGATCTTGCTGGGGGGAAGAGTCAGTGTTTCAGTCTATCTCAGTAGAGGGAAGATCCACATGAGGAAGTCACAGATGTTTTGAAATATTGAAGAACTTTCAAAGGCTAATTGCTCTGTTTCTTCTAGGATGTGTTCAATATGTGTTTACTTCAGCTTGGATCTTTGCATAATTTCTGCTTGAAGACAGATGCAATTAAGCACAGTATTCTAGAATGTTAGAGAAAACTTAGAACATGGAGCATAGACTGTAAGAGCTGAGAGGGAGCTTAGAACAGGGAGAGCTGGGAGGGAACTTCTAAAAGGGAATATCAGAGCGGGGAGGGAGCTTAGAACAGGGAATGTCAGAGCGGGGAGGGAGTTTAGAACAGGGAGTGTCAGAGCTGAGAGGGGCTTTAGAGTTTATCTATTCCAACATACCCATTTTACAGTAGAGAACATTGAGGTTTAAGGAAGGTAAGTGATTTGCCCAGAGCATATAGCTAGTCGGTAGCATAGTCCAGACTATCACTCATGTGAGAGTGCACTAGGGAGTACTGCTGAAGACATGAACAGCTGTACAGTCTCAGAATGAATCAATTACCTCCAGGGATCTTTGTGGACCTGGCTGCTGATCAGAGCCAGTGAAATATTAGTGTCATAGATCCAGAACTGGGAGGGTCCTTACAGACCTTCTTATCCAACCCCTTCATCTCCTAGATGTGGACGAAGATTTAACCCAATAGGAGTTAAATGACTGGGTCAAAGTCTCACAGACAATAATGGTGACAGGATTCAAACTCAGATTCTCTTGTTCTCTGTTCTTTCCTTCTATACAGTGCTGTGTTTTCTCTCTTCCTCCCTTCCCCCACTCCCTCTCTTTAGGTGATTTTATTTGAACCAAAATTTACTCAGAGATGTGTTATTTACAAATCATCCTCTACTTTTTGATGTGCCAATCTCCCAAAACCTGTAAATGTTCTCAGTAGGATGGTTTGCTATGAGGGTTTTCTTCTTTTCTTCCCCCTTTTTTTCCTTTTGATACCTCTCTCCTTGCATGTCTGTTCTGCCCATTCAAAAAATGACAAATGGTTCCTTTGGGGTATCAATAAACCACCTTGGTCATCTCTTTGCCTTTGTGCAGAGGCCTCAGAAAATTTGTCAAGATTCCTGAAGGCAAAGGCAAAAGCTTGTCCATTGAGTCACATGGGATTAATCTTGGGAAGCAGCTTGATGCCCATGCTTGCCTTCCTGGTATGGCCATCTCAGCTAGGGATGGAAAAGGGAGGCACATTTTCAGTTAGGTCTTCTCTTACCCATCTCCCTTTACAACATTCTGCTGTTTGTACATTTAGAATTTAGGGAACATGTTGTATTTCAAAGACATCTCCTATTGGTCCAATTATAAAGCATTATTTCCTCCCAGTCTCATATGTACCAAACCTGAATCCCCTTTGGAAGAGAAAGAAAATGAAAGTGATGAAAGAAGAGAAGAAATGGGAAAAATTCAGTTCAGGGCTGGGACAGGGGCTAGGATGGTATTGGTACAAGAAATTCCCAGGTGAAGAAATTCTCTCTACCAATTCAGGGTAGCACTTCCTCTGAAACTAGTATTAAAGAGATGCTAAAATTTAGCTTCCCCAGGGTCACACAACCAGCATGTGGTAGAAGTAGGACTTAAATATGCTGTAGTCTGGGGGTGGGTGATTTTATGGCACATCCAGCTGTGAGTGTGTTGGACCTGAATCAGGAAGAGTTACTGAAGTTCAAATTGAAAGAGACAGAGAGAGCTAAAGTGAGACAGAGATACAGACAGAGAGGAGAAGAAGGAGGAAGAGGAGGAAAAATGAGAGAGAGGGAGGGAGAGGGAAAGAGAGAGGGAGAGAGAGAAAAGAAAAAGGAGGAGGAAGAGGAAGAAAAAAGGTGAGAGACACAGAGTAAGAGAATGAGAGAAGAAAAAGAAGAGGATGAGGAGGGAGGGATGGAGGGGGGGAGAGAAAGAGACAGAGAGAGACAGAGAGAGAGAGAGAGACAGAAAGAGACA
>NW_027185720.1:9979904-9987326 GCF_028583685.1 Petaurus breviceps papuanus | reverse complement strand
GAGAGAGAGAGAGAGAGAGAGAGAGAGAGAAAGGAAACTGAGGAACAAAGAGAGGGGAGGAAAAGGGAGAAGTGTATATTTGATTAAAGTGCTGAGTTTGGAGTCACAAAGTTGTTGTCCACGCATTTCAGATGTTTCTGATTCTTCATGACCCCATTTGGGGTTTTCTTGGTGAAGATGCTGGAGTGGGCTGCCATTTTCTTCTCCAGCTCATTTTACAGATGAAAAAACTGAGGCAAACATGGCTAAGTGACTTGCCCAGGGTCACACAGCTAGTAAGTGTACAAAACCAGATTTGAACTCCAGAAGAGGATCCTTTTTGACTCCAGATGTGGCACTCTGGTCACTGTGCCACTTAGCTGCTCTCAGGTCTAATTCTATTTCTGACAATCACTAGTTTTGTGACTGGTGACCAGTCATTCCAATCTATATTTGGCCTTGGTGTCTTCATTTTCAAAATAGAAGGGTTGCAGCAGATGACCTCTGAAATCCCTTTCAACACTAAATCTGAGATTAAAAAAGGTCTGATGATATTGATTATGGAGGGTTTTGAATGCCAGGAAAAAGATTATGCTTGGTCAGCTTCTTTTTTCCTTAAAAGCTTCAATACTTCAAGGATCTGATATTTCATTCCCAGGGGTAACTTCCTCTGCTGATGTAGATGTGAATTCCAACATGCCTCCCTTTATAGATTTTTTTGTATCATCACATTTAACACAAATCATCACAACTGGTTGACCATTGATGAGTCTGATTGTTGGATGGAGGGCTGTGCTATCTTTGGCTTTGAAGAACCCATGCTTGAATTCTTTTTATCTTCATAGAAACTTCCAGAGACAGACTCTTCCAGAACTTTTATGCTATATACACATAGAGGAATGAAAAAAGTGTTAAAAAACAACAAAAAACCTTTCTCAATAAATACATTTTTATGCAATTTTGTGCATTATTTTTCAGTTTAGTATGGTGGGTCTTGGATTTCATCCTTCCGCTGAAGCTGGTAGCCGTACTGTTCCAACCTCTGCCACTTGGTCCAAGGCAAATGTTGCTCCTCAGCATACTGGAGACCTTCTTCAATTTCTCTAGACAATAGCAAAGTCAGTGAATCACACCAAATTCAGCAATATCTCATTTTAGAGGTCTATGTGTATATCTATATATCTATATCTATATCCTCCTTTTAGACCCACAGGGGCCTGGTTTGAATATTGACCAGTCTGGTTTTGAGACTCTAAGCAAGTCACTTTAATTCAGTGCCTCAAGCAGCTCCCTCAGACTAGTCAGGAAAAAAAAAGATACAGATCTGAGTTGATAAAGAGGGTTTCTCCATTGGAAGTTTCCTGTATCAATGAAATGTCTGGTCCTGTTCTAACCAACCAACCAAGCCGACTAATAAGAGCAAACAAACACCTTTACTTCCTGAGAACTTGGTTTAACCTCTCATTTCCATAGGCACCTTTGTGAAGATTACGTTTCTGAGCAGGTCCCACTTATGTTTTAAGAGGGAATTTCCTTACCAGATAGACTCATAGTAATAAGCATTTAGCAGTGTCCAAAGTCTGTATGTAGATGATGAATGAATGGAGATGGAGGGGAGCATAAATAAGGCTATTTCTGCCCTCTGGGCTAGCTGGAAAGAATTCAGCTTAAGGGAAGAGCTGTCATCTAAGTCTCAGAGAAGTGAGAGTACACTAAAACTGGTATGATGTGCTATGTTTTAAAAAAATAATTTATTTTTTAGTTTTCAGCATTAACTTTTATAAAATTTTGAGTTCTATTTTTTCTCTCTTCATCCCCAAGATGGTATGAATTCTGATATAGGCTATACATGTATGATGATCATGCTAAACATATGTCCACATTAGTCATGTTGTGAAAGAAGAATCAGAACAAAAGGGAAAAAAGTATGAGAAAGAAAGGAACAAAAAACAATAACAAAAGAGAAAATACTATGCTTTGATCTGCATTCAGACTCCAAACTTCTTTTTCTGGATGTGGATAACATTTCCCATCATGAGTGTATTGGAATTGTCTTAGCTTGTTGCATTGCTGAGAAGAGCTAAGTCTATCAAAGTTGGTCATTATACAATGTGACTGTTACTGTGTACAATGTTCTCCTGGTTCTGCTCACTTCATTCAGCATCAGTTCATGTAAGTCTTTCCAGGTTTTTCTGAAGTCTGCCTACTCACCATTTCTTATGGAACAATAATATTACATTACATTCATATACCACAGCGTGTTCAGCCATTCCCCAATTGATGGGCATCTCCTCAATTTCCAATTCTTGGTCACCACAAAAAAGCATTACTATAAATATTTTTGTACATGATGGTCATTTTCCCTCTCTTATGATTACTTTGGGGATACAGCCCTAGAAGTAGTATTGCTGTATCAAAGGGTTAGGATTAGAATAAGGTTAGGGTTAGCTCTTTGGCAATAGTTCTAAAGTTTTCTCCAGAATGGTTGGATCAGTTCACAACTCTATCAGCAATGCATTAGTATCATGAAGTGCTATGTTCAGAGAAATCAGTCATTCACCAACCATTTATTAAAACTCCTACTATATACCAGGTACTGTGCTATGAGATGTGGATACAAATAAAGGCACAAGACTGTTCCTGCCTTCGAGAAATTCACAATCTAATGGGGAGAAAATATGCAAACAACATGCACACACAAGATCCACAAGAAGGAATAGAACTCTGGCCCTGGAGTCAGGAGGACCTGAGTTCAAATTCAGCCTCAGACATTTAACACACAAAACTAGCCGTGTGACCTTGGGCAAGTTACTTAACCCTAATTGCCCTCTAAAAAAAGGAAAAAAAAAAGATCCACGAGATGGAACACACTATTAGTGAAGGAACCTGGGAAGGCCTTCCTATAGAACATGGCATATGAGCTAAGTCTGAATGGAAACCAGAAGGCAGCCAAAGTGGAGCATCCTTCTGGCTGGAGGACCAGGGAAGGCTTCCAAGAGGTGATGTGATTTAATGGGAATCAGGAGAGAACTGGTTATAAATCCCACCTCTAGCCCTTGCCATCTGTGACTGTGAATGAATCACTTTACCTGGCTTGGTTGAATGCACTGGGGGTGGGGTGGGGTGGTGTTACCATCCAGTTATATATTCTGTCAATTTCTTTTCCCTCAGTTAATCCTCATCATCTGTTCAATAAACCATTGCTCACAGGACATAGTTTAAAGATGCCTTTCTATCCTAGTCACCTTCCTGCTTAACTAGCCACAACCATCCCAATGTAGCATAACCAATATAGAATCCACAAGGTTTGTCATCTCCCTAATTTTGGTCTCTGTGTTTCTATTAATGCTTCCCCAGATGACATTCATATTTTTGATGGGCATATCATGCTGTTGACTCATATTAAGCTTCTCATCTTTTAAGGTTTCTAAATTTTATTTCCACATATATTGCCGCTATTAAGGCAAATATTTCCCAGCTTCTACCTGTAGCAAGCATATAATCTCTGATTAACTTCATCTTTCCCAAGTAATTAACCAAAGTTGCACAGACTTGGTTTCATGCTGTTGGATTATTGTGTTTTGGGGGAGATATCATCGTCAGGTTGTCAATGCCCTCAGGTAGAACAATGCTGATAAATACAGGATATCACAAAAGCCTTACTGCAGCTTTAAACTATTAAAGCTTAAAACTGCATTAGGACTTTTGGGACAACCTGTAAAGAAGACTGGCTCTTCCTTTTCCTTCAACCTTCATATTCAATGAGTTCCAATTCAATTCAGTAAACATTTATTAAGAGCCTATGATATGCCAGGCACTGTGTGCTAAGTGCTGGAGATATAATTCTGAAAAAGAAAGTCCTGCCCAAGAAGAGCTTAGAATTTAAAAGGGGAGACAACACACAACAGGAGACAGGAAAGCAGGAGTGGGGAAGGAGGAAGGGACAGGACTCTAAGGGATACCTGCCCAGAGGAATCTTGTTCTATGGAGTTGAAACCAGGCAAGGCAGCAGATAGAAAATGAAACGATCTGAGAGTCAAGTTTCTGTCCTCTGTAAAGGAAGGCCTTGGCCCTCCTCCAGCCCTGCAATAAGAAGGGAGAAGAGGCAGAGGCAGTCAGTTACTATATTTTATTGATACTCCCTGTACATCCATTCCCTTTGCTCCACTCATAGCTAAGCATTACTTCAGGCCCTCATCACCTCTTACCTGGTCAATGGCCATAATCTCCTAATTGATATCCCTGTATCTCCTTTCCCTGTCCTGTCTATCCTCCATGGGCCTGTCAAATTAATGTTCCTAAAGAACATAACTCCCTTTCCCATGAATTTGCAGGGCTTCCAGGACAGAATATTAACTCCCCTGTTTGGCATTTCAAGCCCACCATCATCTGTCTCCATGCTCTTTTTCTAAGATGACCCCACATTGCTCCCCCTTGCAGCCATATTGGTCTCCTTGCTATTCTCCATCCCAATATTCTATTTCCTCCTTTCCTCTCTTTATGAAGCCTTTTCCCAGGCCTAAGGTAGTACCCTCCCTCTTCACTTCTGCCTTGTTCCTAGTATCCTTTGGGCCACCTTCTACAACAGTCCTTTCCTAATTCTTGAAACATCACTGCTTCCTCTGAAAATGACTGGACTTATTTTTGTTTGTTTTGAATGGACTTATCTGTGAACATGTTTTCTCCACTATCACAATTGTAGTTCATGTTTAACCCCTTAAACACTTTATATTACATTCTCATTTGATTCTCATGACAAGCCAGTGATGTCACTACTCTTAAAATGGTTATTTTACTGATAAAGAAACTGACTCTTAGGGGTCAAGGATCACACAGCTGGGAAGTATTAGGGCTGGAATTCTAACCTAGGTCTTTTGGATTCCAAATCCTATCCTACCCATACTTAGAAGAGGTCTCTCTGTGATTTCTTTCATTTTTTGTATTACAAAAAATGGACCTGTTAAATAATGGACCCTTAATGCTCATGGAATCGAATTGTGAATAAAACTTAACTTTTGTTCTCTATTAACACTTAGGGTATTGTAATCAGTCTGTCAAGAAAATTTGGGAACATGATTCTGTCATCCCAGTTTATCTCTCTCAATTTTGCATGATATATAGATTTGAAAATCATGCTCTCTGTGCCTTCATCCAAATCTTGATAAAGTTTCAACAGAACAAGCCCTAGGACAGAGCCCTGTAGCATACTTCTAGAGACGTCTCAGTTGCTGTTTTTGAAATTTTTGGCATCAGACATGATAAATTAGTCCATCAGATAGGAGACTAAGAATATATATTTTTTTTCCTTTTTCTTTTTTGGTCTCTTGACAAATGTTTGTTTCTTCTTCTTCTGAGTATAAATATTCAGTGGTTTGATTCTTAGGTTTAGGACAAAGGGCTCTCTTACTTTGACTCTTGGTCTAGAGTGAATAGACTTGTAATGTCATTAGACTCTGGAAATCTATAAGAATTGAGTCCAGATATCTGTTTGGCAGGGTTATGTTGAAGGGGATTCCTGCCAGGTGTGGTTGGACTAGATTGTAGGATTTCAATATGGGAACTTTGGCTTCATGTAGTTCAACTGTCTCATTTTACCAAGATTGGAAGTGAGACCCCGAGGAACAGATTCTAATACAAAGCCTTTGATCCCAGATCACATAAACTCAAAAAGTTTTCAGTTCTGTCTTATTGTCTCAAATGTTATTTTGTGGAAAAAAGAAAAGGTACAAGAGAGAAAGGCAGAGGAGGAGAAAGAGAAGGAGGAGGAGGAAAAGAGAGAGGGCAAGGGGGAAAGAGAGAGGAGAGGGAGACAAAGTAACCCATAGCAAGGGTAGTAGAAGAGTAAGACTAAATATTTTATGGGGATACTCATTGCCCAAAACTTGATTGTCAGTGACCTCTTGATATATATATAGTGAGACTTTAGACACAATAGATGAATTGGACATTGTGATTTACAGTTGGAAACACAGTTTCAAAATACAGGAAGATGGCAGCATAATGTAGAGAGGGCTAGCTTTTAAAGTAAGGAAGTCCTGGGTCCTCTGACATGTATTTGCTATTTCACCCTGGGCAGGTCACTTAGCCCTTCAGTACCCTAGACAGCTCTCTAAGAACATGACCTGTAGAGGCCCATTGACTCTGGTGGAATGAGCTTGTATACTTGAAGTTCCCTGTACTGCTAAAATCATAGATTTATAAATAACAAGACTAAAATAAAATGTAGCTATGTTTTTCTTGAGTTGGGTTTATGATGAAAAGAAGAGCCCTAGCTGAGCCTGGATCTGGCCTTGTGAATTTATTATCCTTGGTGTACAAAGATGTGTCTTCATCACCCACTGACTCTAGAGATGTTCACCTTCTGCTATTGACTTGCCCCTCTCTACTAAGAGCTGCTTACCCTGTGCTAAGGCTGGGAAGTATATGCCGCTACCATCAATCCCCCTTGAATATTTCATGGGGATTGTGGGAACAGAGACGGTTTTATTGGTATCTTTTTATGAGCTGCATCTTGACATTCCAAAGAAGTTCACTGGGCGCAAAAGCTGGGACTGTTTTTAGAAAGTGTTTCTTTTTTTTTTTCTCTCCTCCTAAATAACTAGGCATGGCTCAAAAGAAAAAAAAAAGAAAAGAATTCAAAGCTAAAATTTCATAATGTTTTTAGGCCTTGTTTGCCTTTGGCATTAAAGGCACTGATTTTATATAATGCTAGACTCTCCCCTTCCCCTACTCCCATGAGCATGGTTCTGTCCGGATTTGTACACATTAGAAATGTCTATGAGAAGTCCCAGCATTAGATAGATATTTATCAAGAAAATTCTTTTCTCCCATGAATTGTGCCAAAGGTTAGACAGCATCTTCATTATTGAACAAGGGAGAGACAGTATAATTCCAGGGAAAGGATACTGGGTTTGGAGTCGGGGAGCCTGATTCAAATCCCACCTCCAGTATTAGTAACTATGTGACTTTTTTCAAGTCACTTAATATCTCTGAGTCTCAGTTTCCCTACCTGTAAAATGAAAAGATCTGACGAGATTACCTGTCATGTCCCTTCTAGTCCTAGAAAAACTGGAAAGACTTATGTGAACTGACATTAAGTGAACTGAGCAGAATCAGGTGAACATTGTACACAGTAATAGCAGTATTGTACAGTGATCAATTGTGAATGACTTTGCTCTTCTCAAAAATGCAAAGATCCAAGCCAATTCTAAAGGAGTTTTGATGAAAACTGCAATGTACCTCCAGAGACAGAACTGATGGAGTGTGAATAAAGATCAAAGCTTACCTTTCTTTCTTTTTATTTCTTTCATTCATTCTTTCCTTCCTTCATTTCTTTTTTCTTTCTTTTCTTTCTTTCTTTCTTTCTTTCTTTCTTTCTTTCTTTCTTTCTTTCTTTCTTTCTTTCTTTCTTTCTTTCTTTCTTTCTTTCTCTCTCTCTCTCTC
>NW_027185720.1:9947726-9979504 GCF_028583685.1 Petaurus breviceps papuanus | reverse complement strand
TTCTTTCTTTATTTCTCCCTTCCTCCCTCTCTCCCTCCCTTCCTCCCTCTCTCCCTTCCTTCCTTCCTTCCTTCCTTCCTTCCTTCCTTCCTTCCTTCCTTCCTTCCTTCCTTCATCTTTCACAGCATGACTAATATGTAAATATTTTTTGCATGCCTGTACACGTATAACCTATATCAAATCGCTTTCTGTCTTAGGGAAGGGGGAGGAGTGAGAGGGAGGGATAGAATTTATAACACAATTTTTAAAAACGAATGTTAAAATTGTTTTTCCATGTAATTAGAAAAATTAAAATGTCAAACTTCTGAGAAATAAAAGGACATTTCAATAGGTACCTCCACTTTTTCTGCCCCCACCTGCTTCCTATTTCCTTACAATCCAACTTCTGACTTCATTATTCCTGAATGCTCTCTCCATAGTTACCAATGATCTCTTAGTTTCCAAATTCAGTGACCTTTCCTTAATCCTCACTCTTCTTGAGCTCTGCAGTGCTGGACACTATTGATCATTCCTCCTCATTGAGACTCTATGTTCTCTAGGTTTGGGGGACACCTCTCTCTCCTGCTTCTCCTACTTATTAGATGGCACCTTTTTCCTTTACTTTGCTGAATCAGCATTTACATCGTGCTCTCTAACCATAGTTATTTCCCAGGGCTCTTACCTGAATACTCTTTTCTACTCCCTCTATACGACTTCCCTTGGTTGCCTCAGCTTCTGTACATTTAACTATTATCTTTACATCGATGTCTCTCAAATCTACCTATCCTTCCCAACCTCTCTGTTGACCTCTAGTCTTCTATCTCCACCTGCCATTCAGACACTTTTAACTGGATGTCCAGTAGGCAACATAAACTAAAAAAAAATGTCCAAAATACAACTTATTTCTTCCTAAACCAGGGGTAGAAAACCTGCAGCCTGGAAACTACATGTGCCCCGCTAGGTCCTCAAGTGTGGTCTTTTGACTAAATCCAAATTGCACAGAACAAATCCTGAGGACCTAGAAGGTCATACTCTTGAAGCATATGAGATCTTGCTACATCTGTGTCTAAACCCTTTTTTTCCTATCCTAATTTCCTTATGACTTTTGAAGACACCACCATTCATTCTCCCAGTCCTTCAGCTTGCAATTTAGATATCATCCTCAGTTGCTCACTATCTTTGATTCCCCCATATCCAATCTTCTGCCAAGACTTGTTGCTTTCATCTTTGCAGTATGTCTCTTAGAAGCCCTCTTTTTTCTTCCGATATTGCTACCACTCTGTTTCAGCTTCTTATCAACTTATGCTGGGCTATTACAACAGGCTTCTATTATGTCTACCTACTTCAAATCTCTCACCTCTCCAATCTGTCCTCCATTTAGCTGATAAATACAGGTCTGACCATGTCACCTTCCTTCCCTACCACCTACTTAATACATTAAGTGGCTCTCTCTTGCCTCCAGGACCAAATACAAAACCTTCTCTTCAGTGTCTAAGGCCCTTCATAACCTAACCTTCCTCTCTATACCTTTCTAGTCTTCTTATATAATACATATACTCCTGAAACCAGTAATAATGACTTTCTTGCTGCTCCAGGAACAAGACTTTCCATCTCTCATCTCCAGACATTTTCTCTGACTGACCCTATACACGGAATACTATTCTTCCTCCTATCTTCCTCCTGACTTCCCTGGCTTTCTTCAAGTTCCTACTAAAATCCCATCTTCTACAGAAAGTCTTTCTCAGTCCCTTTTGAGTCTGCAGCTTTCTCTCTTTAATTATTTCTTTTTTCTTCTGTTTATGGTTTGTGCATAATTACTTGCTTATTGTTTCCTCCATTAGACTGGGAGCTCCTTAAGAGCAGGGATTGTTTTTTGTCCCTTTATAGAACCCCAGAGCTTAGCATAGTGCCTAGCACATAGTAGGTGTTTAATAAATGTTTATGGACTGATTGATTATTCACTGTATGATCTTGGGCCAAATACTCTATCTCCTTGAATCTCAATTTCCTCATATTTGGACTCAGTGACCTTTAGGGTCCCTTCCTTTTCTCAAGTTATGATTTATAAGTTTGAGGTTGAAACTTTCAAAAGGAAATCACATTTGGTATTTATAGAATCTTCACCACCACTACCACCCCCAGTTTCCTTTATTCTGGAAGTTTAAGGTATCAAATGCATAAAGCCTTGACAGCCTCCATCACAAATCCATCCCCTGGAGACTGCTAAGCTCCCTTTGATGAACCATAAAACTCAGCTGCATGTTTAACTTGGGAGATTTTTGCTGGCTCCTCTGAATCGCATCCTTTTATAGAACATGCTGAAAGTTGGGTACCATTCGGTAGGTTTTTATGTATGTGGCTCTCTGACGGGTGATGAAGTTGGGAGATAAATTCAGTTATGTGTCCACCTTGCACTGTTCCACGTTCAATGAGAAACATTTCTTTTCATGGTGAGATTAAAAGTTATAATTGAAACACATAAGCTGCAAATACTCCTGGTATCTCTTCAGTCCTCTGAAGGAGTTGGCAGCCATGTTGCAGAGTTCTGATGTGGAGCACTTTTAACTCTTATCTGCCACACTTCTCTACTTCAATGCATAGAATGTTTATTGCCCTATTTATTTCCTGATGGATAACCTTGGCGAATATTGGGTTTATGGCACTTTGGAGTAGCTGTCCAAGAATATATCATTTCCCAAACATCTTAAGTAGCATGGCGGTGAGCGAGAATTGTTCATGCATGAAGCCTCTGAGTTGAAAGAGATTTCAGAGGTCATCTCATTCAAATTGTACTTGAAAAGGAATCCCTACTTCAAGACCTGGATTGCATCTTGTATGTGAGTAGCCACTTAATCTCTCTTGGCCTCAATTTCCTCATCTATAAAATGAAAAGGTCATACTCAGAGATCTCAGAGTTCTGTTCTGGTTTTTAATCTTCAATTCTATGATCCCTGGTGCAAAAGGGCATCCAGCTTGGCTCGCCGATTTCTTGGGACAGGGAGCTCAGTGGCTTAAGAGGCAGCCCAGCTCTACCTTGTTATACCTTTAATTATTAGGCAAATTTTCACTTTCAGCAATCTGAAATGTGTCCCACTGTGCCTGGGAGCTACTGCTCCTAGTTCTGTCTTCTAGAAAAGATCAGTGACAGCTGATAAAGAAGAGTATTGTTTGGCTCCAATGGCATTTTCGTGTTTTAAAGATAGTTTGGGAAATCTCACACTCTATTGAGTGCCATAGTACATCTAAAGATGTGTTCAGTGGTGACATAGAAATGTCAGGAGAGGGAAGTGGGAGGATGGGATGGGGAGAAGACAATCATTTGTCTCCAAGTTTGCTACTCCAAGTTTTACCATCTACTTTAATCATTCAGCAAGCATTTATTTAGTCCTCACTATGTACCAGGTGGTATAGGTGAGACAAAAGGTTCTGGGACACAAATGAAGCAAGTGGTCTCTGCTCTCAAGTGGTTGAGGGATGCAACCAATACCCATATCAGTGTATACAGGACATGGGGATAGGACCAGAGAAAAGACCTGTGATTTCATTGGCATGGAGAACTCTTGGGTGAAAGGACTCCCTCTACCAAGGTAGATCAGCACCCTTCATATATTCAGCTCATGGTTTTAGAGAGTGACATATCACTTAGAGATTAAGTGGTTTGCCCAGGGTTATACATACAGGCGTTGTATTCAGTAATGCTGCTGCTGTCAATTCAGGGTGAGTAGTATCTTAGGGCTGGTTGGGGCCTTGGAGAGAAATCATTCTCATTCAAACCTTCACTCAGAAGGTTAGGAAACTGAGGCCTAGAGAGAAGAAATAACTTCTCTAAATCTCCTTAATGGGTGAATGGCAAAGAAAGCAATGGAAACCAGGAGTCCTTATCATTAGTCTAGCTCTTCCTTAATACCCGAACCTGCCTCTAATATCACATTGTCTGACTCCTTTCAAGCCTGAGTAAAACCATGATTGGCCTTCGAAGTCTTCAAATGAATTTGATGATCCTCATGGCGATGATTGCATGCATTTTTTGCCACGGACCATGGAAGGATGGTAGGGCCTCGTGCTCGCTTTAAAGCAAGGGTCTTATTGCTAACATTATTGAATGTATCTCTTAAACATGAATATAAAACAGCCACCCTCCCAAGCATGTCATAAAACAAATTATGCCCTTGCCACCCAGAACTACAGAAAAACAGCAGGCTTTCAGTGACATTGAAAATAATGTCTGTAATATTAAAACAATGATGGGAAAACTAGGATCCAGTTGCTGAAAGGCAGAAAGGAAAACAGGCCGTAATCCCTTGAGATAATGGGCCCAAACGGCCACGTCCCTGTGATTTATAGTGCTTAATGTACTTATTTTGATTTGTCTCCCTCACCAATGAGCTTTGTCACTAAGGAAATGGGGTAATAACTTGGTGGTGTGTGTGTGTGTGTGTGTGTGTGTGTGTGTGTGTGTGTTTTACTTATACTTCTATAATAAAATGATGTGTTTTGGTCATTTATAGATTCAGTGGCCTTCTGGGCTGCCCATACTAGCCTTGAGTTTCACCTTCATCAGTCAAGATGGCGGGCATTCTATAATGGAATGCCTACCCATTCAACCAGCAAGCCCCCATCCAGACACAGGGAATCATTTCTTGGTGGTTAAGACCCAATTATCATGTAAATCCTTTCCATTTGGGTTGCAATAGACTGGGAAGAAGCCTTACTCTTTGACTGTAGAAATGGGTTTGGAATCTTCATTCTTTATGATGAAGGGTCACCAAAAAAACAAACAAAGAAAGAAAAGCTCTGGTCATTGCAGGAGTTTTAGAACCAGATGGGACGTTAAGAGCTCATTTGTTTGCCTAACCATTTTATTTTAGGTTGTGCAGTGAATAGAGTGATAGATGCAGTGTCAGGAAAACTTAAGTTCAAATCCAGCCCTAAATACTTACTAACTGTATGACCTAGGGCAAGTCCCTAAATTTCTACCTCAGTTTCCTCATCTTCAAAAGGGGATTAATAATAACACCTACCTAGCAAGGTTGTGAAGATTAAAAAATTAGTTAATATTTGTAAACATTAACAACAAAAACTACTACCACCACCACCACCATACTACTACTACTACTACTACTACTACTACTACTACTGCTACTACTACTACTATCACTGCTACTAGTACTACTGCTACTACTACTACTACAATTACTACTACTACTACTACTATTACTCCTATTATTACTACTACTACTATTACTAAAAATAACAATTGGATGAAATGAAAGTTAATACAAAGGAGGGCCAGCTCTTTTTTAAAACACCAAAAATGAAATGTGGACTGTGACTAGCCACAGTTTTAAGTGACTGTGGAAAAGGGCTTAGTCTCTGGATCTCATTTTCTACATCTGTGAAATGAATCTTTGATGGTTATCACTTCTAGGGATGAGAACTCTGTGTCCTTCAAGGCAAAACCATTCTATTCTTGGACAGCTAGTGAACAAACACTTCTATTGAACTTCCTTTGACTGCCATGCATGCCTTTGATGTAACATTTCTCTCTCACAAGTCATTAGTTGAAGTATATTATAGCCTCCTTTCCCACCATTCCATCATCCTCTGGGTCTGCTGTAATTTTGATTCCCCCGAGATCATGTTCATCCATGATTGGCAGGCATGGAGCACCAGTGTAAGAATATTGGCATTGTTAAGCAGTAGGGAACAGCTTGAGAACTTTGAAAGCACTGTTCAGTTTCCCAGATGCAATCCAATCCACTCTGTTATTTCAGTTTTCCTTTCCATTCATTGTCTGTGTGCATTGTCTGTCCAAAGATACGCGTACCAATGAGCTAACTCAATTGGCTGTCTACCCAACTGCATGGCATAATCTGGGCACTGTGAATTCTTCATTCATTCACTTGGGTGTTCAAAATAGATATTGCAAACCCAATCTCTTTTGAGTGTCTTTGGATCTCATTGTGTAAGCTCTGTAATGTTTCACGGCTTGAGACATTCTGCCCAAATTTATCTGCTCATAGGAGCATCTGGAGGTCTTCATTGTCTACAAAAAATTCCCCTTCCATTTGGACTTGAAAATGCCATTTAAAAATTGAGAATGTAATCTTCAGCGCTAACTCTGAGAATGTGAGTCAAAACACATGGCATGGTGGAAAGAGGATCTGAAAAGGATCTCAGAGGCCATCTAGTCTAACCCTTTTATTTTACAGATGGGGAAAGTGAGGCACAGAGCGGTCAAGTGACTTGAGACAGCAGTTTGGAAGGTATGGGTTCAAGTCCAGCCTTGGATGCAGACTGACTCTCTGACCCTGAGAAAATCTCCGTACCCCTCATTGTGACAGGAAATTTTCAGACTATAATTGTGGACCAGGAAGAAGGAGTTTCCTCATTGGGAGTTCCCTACATCAGTAAAGTCATATATCCTATCATGTCCCACCATGGAAACAAAATAAAGCTCTAAAAATAGAGACCCATTAAGTATTCTTGCAAAGAGGATGGCATTAGAATCTAAAGCATTGCCTCTCAAGTCACAGTAGGATAAAAGATTTTGAGCTGGATGTGACTTTAGAGGTCATCCAACTTAAATCTTTTATTTTACAGATAAGGAAAGTGACGTTTAGATATACAGTGACTTGTCCAAGTTCACACTGTGTGTGACAGAGAAATGATTTCAGCTCAGGACCACTGATTCCAAGTCTAAAGTACTATCGACTTTTCTGCACTGCTTCTCCTGTATGTATCTTGTATGTGCATATATTCCTCTGCCACCTGTGAACTTGACTGTGCCCCATGGGGGCATAGACCGGCTCTTTCTGCCTCCTGCATGATGGCATCCTGTCATAGAAAGTACTCAGATTTGCACGAATGGTTTATAATCATTGGAAGAAGAGAGGGTTCGAGGAATTTGGGTCAGTTATGGATTGTGTTGCCAGTGTTTGGCTAGCTATCTTGGCCTCAGAAGTGAGCACCATGTTTGGGAGATGTTTGCTCCTCATGCCTCCAACAAAGCAATTAGTCAGGCAGGGGTTGTTGCTTGGGAGACTGGAGGATTGAGGGTGGGTTTGGATGGGGGGAGGGAGGGAAGTTAATTTTATTTTTCTTGCTTTCTTCCCCAACTCAATGAATGAGTCTTACCTCCCCCCTTCATTTTTAATTCTTGTAATGAGAAACAGCACTGCTTTTGGGGTCCATCCTTTATGTCTCCTACACTGAGCCGGCTTCCCCTCTGGGATGTCTGTAACGTACTATTTGGTAAGGTCTCAGAATCCTGGGCAGAGTGGAGAAACCTTAGGGTGGCCATTCAATGGTTGAATGGCAATGAGTTCTTGTAGGCTGGATTCATAGACATACTTTTACATTGTCCTTGGCTTGAGAGGGAGCATTGCTTACTAGGTGTGATGCTGACCTTGGAGCGGGGGAGAGCTCGCTGCATCACTTAATGTCTCTGAGTCTCGGCTGTAAAATAGAAGTCATAATTGCACCCAGTTCAGAGGTTTGCATCCCACTTTCCTCATTGCTTTGAAATTTTTGTTTATATTTTATAGAACCATGCATATCTCCATGCACTTTCCACTGACAGAATGTAAGGTTCTTAGATGCAGAAATTATTTCTTTTTTGCCTTTGTAACCTGTGTCTAGCACAGTGCTTATGCATGTTGGTGTTTAATTGTTCTGGTCACGTCACGTCTGACTCCCCATTTGGGATTTTCTTGGGATAGATACCACAGTGGTTTGCCATTTCCTCCTCCAGCTCATTTTGCAGATGAGGAAACTGAGACAAACAGGTGAAGTGACTTGCCCAGGGTCACACAGCTAGGAAGTATCTGAGGCCAGATTTGAACTAAGGAAGATGAGTCCTCCTGACTTCAGGCCTGGTGCTTTTTCTCTTTTGCCACCTATCTGTCCTTGTTTATGCATAGCAGGTGCTTAATAAATGTTTATTGATTGATTAGATGAAAGAGGGTATGGTATCCTGCAAATCTTAGAGAACTATCTAAATGTCAATAATTATTATTTTCACCCTCCTCTTGTTCTCTCCCATCTTTTTCAATTGAAGTTCAGATAAAACAATCTTAAAACAAGCCATTATCCAGCTATTCTCTTGTGTCTGATATTCTGTTGAGTCCTAAAGAGATAAACAAATTAAATACATTTTATAGATGAATAAAAGTCTCAGGTCATACATTTATCCTCTCCAGGTTCACCAGAAGCTTTCTCATTTCAAGTCCAATACCAGACAGACGAGGACGATAGATGCTGGATCCTTTTCTCTTGCCTTTGCTCTCCTCTGCTAGGCCCCTGTATTCTTTTCTTTTATTTTTTAAAGCAATCGGGGTTAAGTAACTTGCTCAAGGTTACATGGCCAGTTATTTCTGGGTGTGGTGCTAAGTATCTGAGCCCGGATTCGATCCCCAGGTCTTCCCAAAACTGGGGCCAGTGCTCTTACTCACTGTGCTACCTTGCCGCCCTAGGCCCCTGTATTCTGAATGCCTTTATGCTCTATATTCTGTAGTCTGGGAAACATAAGTATTTGGTTGGCAATAAGGTTTTATAGATAAATGTTATGTCTGGACTGTTGTAGGTAATAGTTTGGTCTGTGATGATCAACTGGTTTCAATCTAGTGTATTGGATGAATTTTCTAAGATATTTTGAGGTCTCAATTTGTAGTATGGGGATTTGTTGGGCAGAGAGAGAGTTGTGATATATAATTGTTTTCATCAAATCATGTCTTTGCTAGCTATTCGATAGATATTAAATTTTGCAGCCTGGTGATGTGTTGTGCCGTTTCTAACATTTCCTTAGATAATCTGTGTTAATCTCCAAAGCAGGGATCCTTAAGAAAAAACCCTTCTTAATTTCCCCATCGCATAGATGCAGTCTTAAATGATTACCATAAAATCCTCCATTTCCACCAACAAATCCTTATGGCTCAGCTATTATTTTTTATGTTTTTTGTTGTTGTTGTTGTTGACACATTATTGGCTAAGATCACGTAGATGTTGTCCACAGAGATCCCTTTGACACCATTCTTTCATCTTAAAAGTTTCATAGGCTCCATTTGGAGGTAAATCACTTTTATTCACACTTGACAAACCCAGAGCCTTTCTGCAGTTCTTCAGTAACTCTCTGAAGTCACTTTTTCCATTATAGTAATTGATACTTGTCCTTAAGTTTATTTCTAATTAATCTTTCCTTTTATTATTCTTATCATGTCAAAGGCTATTGCATATACTGGGTTAGGGTTAGAGTGCCCATTTAGACTTATAATTTAGAATAAAGAGCATGCTTTTAGGGTTAGGGTAGTGAAATGTTATTTTTTTTATCAAATACTGAATGAAAATCTATTTACTTATTGTGATTATTGCAGATATCAGTCTTAAAAATACTGGTTGTTCATGTATAACCTATATCAAATTGCTTGCTTTCTTAATGAGGGGAATGGAGAGGGAGGGAGAAAATTCAGAGTTTAATTTAAAAGCAAATGTTGAAAATTGTTTTTGCATATAATTCAGGAAAAATAAAATACTAAGAAATACTAGTTGTTTAGTATCATTGGTATGGATTTCATGCCATTAAACACAAAGGAATTTTTCAGAATTCCAGTCTTAGTATGTTTATCTCCTTTTCAAAATCATTTCAGATATTGCCCCTGCTTTTGCCATATTTTTCTTTATGAACTTTTGTTTTATAAATTTTTTAAAATGATTTTCCTTTGACTTTTTGGCAATATGTCATTGAATGGGAAAATGATAGTGCCATTGACCGAAAGCTGTTGCCCCTAACTGGGAAGACATGTTTATAGTTTTGTTATGAGATAAAAGAGACCCCTAATGAAAGTATCTGCATCCTAAATTGGCTTCATGGGTACTCAAGTCATGTTCTCTTAGTGCCACCAGCATGGTCAGTCCTGTTATTAGAGGACATATGCATGCCATTCCCAAGGAGCACTGTGCCGTGGGTTGCTCAGTGTCCAGCACTAAGCTAGGCCTGTACCCAACTGCCCTATTCCCATGGTCCCCTCCATGTCTCTGGGACCTGAGGCCACGGTGGAAGGTGCAATTGGTATTTTACCTTGAAAAAGCCTTAAAGTTTGTTTGTGGAACTGGTCATTGGAAGACTTGTAGCTTGTGTGGGGAATCAATTACCATGATGTGGGGAAGGTTTGTTTTTGCATTCTCCCTTTTTCTCATGGAAGAAGAAAAATCTCTTCAGAGGAAACTTGAAATTAGAGATATGGCTCAAATCATTCCCTCATATATTAATCATTTTGGAATGAATTCTCATTTTAAAAACAAGTATTATATCAGAAGTGAGTCTTTTTTTTTTTTTTGAAGCAATTGGAGTTAAGTAACTTGCTCAAGGTTACATGGCCAGTTATTTCTGGGTGTGGTGCTAAGTATCTGAGCCCAGATTTGATCCCCCATGTCATCCTGACACTGGAGCTGGTGCTCTTACTCGCTGAGCCACCTGGCTGCCCCTCCCCTTTTTTTTTCCTAGAAGTGAGTCTTTTGCTAAGAGGTAGGATATTGGTATCTCTTAGTTGTATTTCTTGCCAAGTTAATCATCATGGTGGTTTTGAGTAAACTATGTATAATGACTGCTCTCCCATCTATTTCTTTGACTCTTTGGAGAACATGATGACCTTGACTTAGGTTCTAATCTAATTGCTGGTGTTGCCAGAGCCCACCATGCTAGAGTTACACAAAAGTCCTCATAGTCTCAGGGGACATCAAATCCCTATTATTCATGACCTTTCTGTGCATTCCTCAAATCGGCCACTGTCCTTTCCCACTCATGGAATGGATGTTGAACTTCAAGTATATTATTATTATTATTATTAATATTAGGGAGAGGCTTAGTTCTTATCCTGTGATTTCACTGCTTTATGTAACTCTTGAATGTGGAAATGCCTTTTAATAATTCAGGTCAGATTTTATTTTATTTATTCATTTTTGCAATTTAGAGTCTAGCAGAGTTGTTTAGTGCATCAAAAGTTGACATGATTACTCAGGATTACAGAGCCAGTATGATGGAGATGTGACTTGAACCTATCTCTTATTGTTGGCTCCAAAGCCAGTTGTCTAGAATTCACTACATTATGCTGTCTCCATTTTTAATAACATAACATTATTTATTACTGCCTTCTTTACTTTTTGTATTCAAGACATCGTTGACTCTGTCTTACCTTCCCTCAAATGTGTGTGTGTTGGCATGTAGGAAATCTTTTGTGTAGGTAGGAATAAAGATTCCCTGTATAAACATCCATGAAAAAGAAAATCAGAACTGTCCCTCCAGAATTTGAAATTCTGCTTTAATAGATGAAGCTCACTGAAGGCCCAGGAACTTTTCTGAAAGTCCAGTGCTTTAGGGAGCAATGACTATCAATTTACATCTCCATAATTTTATAATAGCTTACAAGGATATTTAGACCCATTTTACAAATTAGGCTACTGAGCCACAGAGAGGTAAACTGACATGTCCTGGGTCACACAGCTAGAAAGTGATGTAGTTGGTACTCATCTGTTGGTCAGGGGGTTTTGACCAGTACTCTCTCCATGTTATTTCTTAGAACATAAACATAAAAAGAGATACTTTCATTCCTTTTGTTGAAAAGGTAAGGGCCTATGGATGTGTAATGTTGCATATATTCTCAGATGTGGCTGTGTTAGCTGTTATTTATTTTTTTTTCTTTGTTGAAAAGGAATGCTCATTTTGTAATTAGGGGTCTATTTTCAAGAAATTATGAACTAAAAAAAATTGGGTTCACTTAAAAAAATAAAAGCAGGTACTATTGGTAAAGGGCCTGAAGAAATCAGGGACATGGAAGAAAAAGTAGGCCACAGTTCTAGAACTGACTCTCTGCTCTGATTCTTCTCCTTTCCTTTTGTGTTAGTGTGTTACGAACTTGCTCTAGGCCATAGGTGAGTTTGGGAGAAAGAGGGAGAGAGCCAAGAAGGTGAATTTGGAGGATTTAGGCCAATGCAGGGTGTGTGGGGTGATGTTTGAAAGTAATTTAACAAATACTTCTGAATCACCCCTGCCCTCCTTTGGGCAGTTTGTAAGTTGCTGTATGGCTCTTTTTCTTTTTAGATAGATAAGGATATTTATTTATTTTGGTGGTACTTTTTTTCCTCTCAAATCACAGGACTCTCTTGTTTGTAAAGTGTCCATATACTGATCATCTTAGAGCTTCCCAAATGTAACAGTAATGATTATAATAAGAATTGAACTATATTTTATTATTTGGTGAGGGGAGGTGGCACAGCAGATAGAGCCTTAGGTCTGGAGTCAGAAAGACTCATCTTCCTAAGTTCAAATCCAGCCTCAAACACTTATTAGCAGTGTGACCCTGGACAAGTCACTTCACCCTGTCTGTCTCAGTTTCCTCATCTGTAAAATGAGCTGAAGAAGGAAATGGCAAACCCCTGCAGTGTCTCTGCCAAGAAAACCCCTAATGGCGTCAGGGAGAGTCAGACACAAGGGAAAACAATTAAACAAAAGTGCAGTGTGGCAGATTGAGGGATGGCCTTAGGATTGGGGAAAACTAGGTTCAGATCCTGCCTCTGATTCAAACTAGCCGTGTGGTCTTCCAATAAGCAACCTTCACGGAATATGCTCTGTTATCTATAAAAATTAGTGGGTAGGACTTGTTGCTCTTTAGTAGGGTACTTAAGTGCTTAGGATCTTGGTTTCCTCATTGGTAAGAAGTGAAAAATGATGACATCTGTATCATCTCCCCCTCCTCCTTTTCCTCCTCCTTCTTCCTCCTTCTCCTTCCTTCTCCTTTTTCTTCTTCTATCTCCCTCTCTCCCTGTCTCCCTCCCTCCATTCCTTTCCTCATCTGTAAAAACTGGAGGCATTGACCTTCTGGGGATTCTTACCATGGGGTTCATGAACTTGTTTTTTTGGGGGTGGAGGGGAAGGCAGGGCAATTGGGAGTTAAGTGACTTGCCCAAGGTCACATGGCTAGTAAGTGTTAAGTGTCTGATTCCAAATTTGAACTCAGGTCCTCCTGACTCCAGGGCCGGTGCTCTATTCACTGTACCATTTAGCTACCCCCATGAACTTGTTTTTGAAAATATTTTGAAAACTTTGTTTCATTATAATTGGATTTATTTGTGATCCTGTGTACTTTATTTTATGCACTTAAGAACAAGATTCTGAGAAGGTAGTCACGTGCTTCTCCAAACTGAGTGCCAAAAGGGTTCAGAAGCCCCTCATTTGGTGATCCCTAAGGTCCCACTCAATTCTACTATCTATTATCCCCCAAGTCTAAACAGCCACATGGTAAAGAACTGACCATTCTTTATTCACCACACTTGAAACTGGTTCACTGGATGTTAGAGCTGGAGAGTGCCCTTACTGGGAAGGGCACATTTTATTTGGAGGAAGAGCTCTGGGTTCGAATCCCAGCCCTTCCACTTACTGCCTGTATGACCCAGGCTAGTCATTTAAACTCTCAGGGCTTCTGTGTCTACATCTGTAAAGTGAAGGCTTTGAGCTAGGCAACCTCTAAGGGTCCCTTTCAGTCTGCAATCTGTGATGCTAGGACCTACAGCTCTTTCAGGTTATATCACACAGGACATATAGGACAGACTTAACTCCAAACCAAGGAGTTTTGTCTCCACATCTAGCGTGTTTTCCAGTACCCTTTGATGGCCCCTGTCCTGGGGATCGGAAGAAAAAAAAAAAGATTTCACAGAAAAGTCAGAACTTGAGCAGGATCTTGAAGGAGGAAAGTGTGTCAGTAGTTCGATGAGGAGGGCATGTACCCCAGGTGTGGTGGGTGGGCTGTGTCCTGGCATGGAGGCAGGGTAGCCTGGGGCCAGCCAGCTAACCATCCTTTTGGTTTGGATTCTAGAGTATACGGGAGAAGAGTGGGAAAGAAAACCAGAGATGGGGGAAGTTATGGTAGAGGTTCTTAAATGTCAACCTAAAAACAGCAGAAAGCCCATGCAGTTCTTTGAGCCTTTGAAACTCCTGAGCCCAAAAGAGTGGTGCTTTTAAGAGCCACAAACTAGTCAGGCCATAGTACATCTTTCCTTGGAAGCTTCTTAGATATTGGCGAATCAGAATTCTGCTCAAGGAACTGGCTTTACATAAGAGAACAACATGTAGCATGGTGAGGGAGGTCATCCCATTCAAGAGACAGAATTGAATAGTTCCAGGCATGAAGTCAGGAAGATCTGGGTTCCAGTCCAGCCTCTGACACTTAATAGCCCTGTGACCTTGGACAAGTCACTTAACCTACTTGAACCTCAGTTCATTCCCCTGTCAAAGGAAGGGGTTGGGCTACATAGTCCCTAATGGCCTTTCTAGATCTGTTTTCCTATGATCCTTTGACTTAATGTAGGTACAGATTGGGGTAAAGAGAGCCTTATTAAAGCCTATCTAAGACTGGGAATGGCAATATAGCCCACAGTGATATATTGTGATCCTGTTTGATTAGCCAGCACCTCCTGAAGAAATTTGAACTTAACATGGTCAGCCCATCATTCAAAACAATTTGATCGAAACCTCAGTAATAAAGATTAGTGCCTACTAGTTGAGTGACCAGGGGACCCATAGGAATGGAATAAAGCTGAAATAGAGGATGATAGCTCTCAGCCCAGTTCATCTAGTTTTGTAGCTGGATATGACACCATATTGACAAATGGATCCCAGAGGATCTTTTGGTTTTAAGAAAAAAGGAAATTTATAAACCAATGAATCAAAAGGTCATAGAATCTCACACTTAGAAAGGGATATTAGAAATGCAGCATAGTATGAGGAGGGAAAGGAGGAAAGTGATGTTGCTTTGCAAGACCTAGAATTGTGTTCCAGCTCCATCTGCCAGTTACCTATGTATGGGGTTTTCAAGTCAAGAAGAACTAGCCCTTCTGAGCCCTTTGCTGGGCTGCCCATATGTATATATATATATATATATATATATATATATATCTTTGGTATATGCCTGACACTAACCCTGTGATTAGAAGAGTATGTGGCATGCGCGGAAGCCACACACTGGTAAAGTCATCTTGGCACATGGGCTAAACCAGGTTGAGGGTGACTGACAGCTGGTGAATTAGGGGGGTATCTACCCAAACATAGGAAGACTTCTCCCAGCCGAATGAGCAGATGAGAACAGTTTTGTTCCAATAGCCATGAAGGTGGCTGAAGCAGTCACTGGGTAGTACTTAGAGCTTGGTCAGACATGGAAGATGCCAAGGTCATCCACTGCATCCTGGGCCATTGCCAGTCATATTGACTTTTGTCTCGCCACAGGATTTGGATGACTCTGGAGGAGAGAGTGAGGCTGACGACTTTGTGTAACTCTACCTCACTTCAATCCAATTCACATGAAAGTCAAGACATCACCCATGATGTCATAGGTCCTCTTTGAAGACAAAGGACAAATCAACAACAACTGTATGGCACTATTTAGGCTTCAAATGATGCTGATTCTGGCTTCTGCCCAGATCAGAGATGCTGGCATCCTAGGAGGCAAGAGTCAGTGTTTTTTAAAGTCTCCTATTTCATAACATTTCCAGATTTCTAGTCTGTCTTTCATCCCTGAATCCCTTAGTTTGCAAATGGGCTGCATTCCAGAAGAACATTTGTAAGTAATTTGTTTGGAACTTGGAATATGTTTTCATTTTCCAGTGGAAACAATGTTATCAATGTTGTTTAGGTTCCCAGGCTAGCCCACAAAAGCCTCTTTAACTCATCATGTAGTTGAAATACTGTACATTTGTTTTTTAAAAAGAATGTTAAGAAACAATACTGTTGCAGCACTAGTAATTAAAACCAGAAAAACCATGAAAATGACTGATACAAGTGTTTTAAAAATTATCTTGAATGTTGGTGCTTTGAGGGGGAAAACAGGTGTAAAAAGAGGAGATAATGGAGATTTGAGGGAAGAGGGATTTTTTCAGAAAATTTTTGGTCATCTTCAAGTATTTTAGAGGCTGATGTCACTCTTTCTTTCTAACTAGCTTTACTTCCAAATTTATTACTTTTCTTTTCCTTAATAATGTGTATCATTAGCACCAATTAAATTTGTTGGCTGTCCATGAGGTTGTATTCAGTCTCACAAAAGTGGGGAAGATGAGTGATGGAAAAGAGACCAAAAGGGAGGGAATCTCCCCCCCTCCCTTTTGACATTCCTTGAGTAAGGTGAAGAAAAAAAAAGAGGAAAAGGGGAGTTAGAGGATATTTTCTATATATACATATATAATGCATATATATGCATCATATATAATGCATATATATGCATTATATATATTATATAATATAGAATAGAATTAGCTTAGGGAGAACAGTTAAAGAGGACAAGGTGGGGAGGGAGTGACTGCATGATTTCATCCTTAAGTTTGAAGAAAGGAAGGAAATGGTAGGGAAAAGACGGTTCCATGTGAAGTCACCAGGTGGCAGTATTGGCCTAGGATAGCTTGGTTGCTGCCTAGAGCAGTTTTGGATCTGGGCTAGGGAAGAGGGAGAAAATATTCCAACTGGTCATTCAGGCATAGGAAGTGTTTGCATTGCCTACCTGTTTGGCTTTTGAAATTCTGGTTATGGCATTGAAATAGTTTAAAACAAATGTATTTGTAAATCTATAGCTCCAGTTGTAAATTATAGACTCTGCTTGGTATGCCTTAGGACAGAGAATGAGATCTCTAAACTTGTTGTATCTAAGTTTCTACGGTTGTAAAATTAGGGAGTTGGATCAAATAACCTCTCAGATCCCTCCCAGTTCTAAATCTCTGCCTAGGGCTTTGATGCCATGGCCTTATGAATAAAAATAACTAACCATGGCTCAAGTGGACTCAATGCTCTTAATTAACTTTTTAGATTATTGGTCTATTCCTAAAACTTGGCGTACTAATAAATACTGAATTACCCTGCCACCTACTAGAAGAATGATCATCATTAGAGACACCTTCCCTCTTAGAAAGGACCTTTAATTGAACTTTTTTTTTCTTAAAGAGTTATTTTAGACATGAAGCAACAATTGGAACCTTTGGCAAATAATTTAAGTGCAATCCCAGAATTGGGAGTGGATGGAATTCTATCCCTTTGGATTTAGAGATAACAGTGATTGATTTAAAATGATATTTATATGTCCTATTAAAGTTCACAGAGCACTTGATATTCATCCTCTTTTGTGAACTCATTTTTGCTCCTCACAACAACTCTTTGATGTGAGGGACTGCAGAAATATATATATTTCCATTTTATAACTAAGGAAACTGAGAGAAAAGAACACATGAATAAGTTTTTCAGAATTTCATTTAACTGGCACACAGACTATCAGTAGTCATCAACAAGTGTTTATTAATCACCTACTGTGCCCCAGGCACCGGTCTGAGCACTAGGGATACAAAGGAAAGGAAAAACAAATCAGAAAACAAAAAGAAAAACCCAAAGATAGGCCCTGCTCTCTAGAAGCGCACAGTCTTATTGGGGAAACAACATGCAAGAACTACGTGTATGTATGGAAATATATATTTATGTATATCATATATGAATACATTTATATCATAAATATATTTTGTATTTATATGTTACACATAATCACATATTTATACATAAAATATATAAACTATACATACGTTCTATATGCATGTACTATATATTTATCTGTGAAAAATTAGATAGTTGGAGAGGAAGTTGGCACCAATTTTTTGAGGGCCTGAAATTCTGGAATCAGGAGATAAGGTTCAGGATCATACTTCTACAACAAGAGTTTTCAAATATTCAGGGAATTGGCAGATTTGGATGAGGAAAAATAATACATCTTTATTTCATTAACTTCGGTTTCCTTTGCATTGCTGGTGAGGAAACCCAGAACCAGGTGTATAATAGGCACTTAGAAAATACTTACTAAATGAAGGAATGATGTTAGAGAGGAGAGTTAGTCCATTACATAGGAGACCATCAGCACTCCTTTTAATGGCTCTGAAGATATGGTATTTTTAGTGACTTATGGATAATCTGGGATTTGTATCTGCTGCTTCTATAACATTTAACCTTTTAACAGAGATTTTTTTTTGGTAGGGTGTACTGGCTCATGACCTGTTATAATTTATTGTTGTTATCTTATCATGAAGGTTTGTGGCTATGTCATTCATTGTTTGTAACTCTTGGTATGGAAATTTTCTCCACTGATGCTGAGTAATAACTCCTAGACTTCATAGACATAGAAAATTTCTTGGGACAAAGATGGGCTCGGAGCTATGCCTATGGTCATGTAGCTAGTGTGTGGCAGAGGCAGGGCTTAAGATGGGCACTTCTTGCCATGACCACCTCCCTTCACCTCCATGAGATTCAGCGATCTCCTGTGTTGAAGGAAGATAGTAATACCCCTACTACTTGAGTTACATGGTTGGCATAAGGCTCAAATGAGCTCACAGGATTATAGGCTCATAGATTGAGACCTGAAAAGGGACCTCAGAGGCCATCAAGTCCAACCTTGCCATTTTACAGAAGAGGAAACTGAGGTCCAAGCAGACTGAATGACTGGACTTTAATCACACAGGTAGTAAGCACCAGAGATAGGATTTAAACATGGGCATCATAAATCACAACCATAGCTAGCAATGTCCTACACATTCTATAGATAGGAGGCTGAGGAAGGGTAAGTATCTTGCCCCAGGTCACACAGATGAAAAAGCGAGGCAAGATTTGATCTGCCTGTTAGGCCACTGAGCTGCCATGCTGCCTCGATAATAAATAACAATGATAGCTAACATTTATGTGGTACCTACCATGTATCAGGCATTGTTCTTGTGGAGTCATTTCAGCCATATGCAGCTCTTCACGAGTTTGCATTTTGCAAATAGGAAAGACCAAGAAATAGGACATTGAGTTTGGAAAATAGCAAGTAGAATAGGTAGTGTATATTTTTTTCTCATGCCAGCAAGAAGTCATTGAAGGTTCTTGGGATTGTGATTGACCTATGCTTTATGAAGATGCTTTTGTTAGCTATGTGGAAGAAAGGTAGGAGAAGGCAGAGACACTAGGAGACTATCTCAACTAGCAGCAGTGAGGGCCTGAATTAGGCTGGTGGGTATGCAGAAAGAAGGACGTGAATGCAAGAAAAATTGTGGAGGTGGACATGACGAATCCAATACATGAAGACCTGGTGTGGCATAGAGTATGTGTCTTCAGAGACATCTTGGGGATGATTAGACTTGGAGGTGGACCTTTGAAATCATTTCATCTTGTCCATTCATTTCACAGAGGAGAAAACTGAGACCAGTGCCGTCAAGTGACTTGCTGTAGATCACATACCAAATAAGTGACAAGGCTAGAGTTCTAACCAAGGCCACCAGTTTCTATCCGGAAGAGAACTCCAATGTCATCTGTCCCAGCTCCCTCCTTTTACCGATGATAAACAGATATCAAGAATTGAAGTGATTTGCCCCAGAATTGCCCAGGTGCTAAGTGGCAGAACCAGGATTAAAACCAAGTCTTCTGCCTCCCAATCCAATGATCTTCCCAATGAGTCATTTATTTTTCTCTAGGTCCTTGAACTCCCAATGCAGTGCCCTTCCCCATCATTACCTTGCAAGGGCCAGCACTGGACCTTGAAGGGGAGGACAGCTTTGGTTAAGTGGACAGTTACTCCCTTTCTCTATTATGTGAAAACTGGTCACATGCTAAATCGAAGGCTTAACTGATTACTGAGGAGCCTCTTGGATTCCCTTGCTATGACTCAGTATCATGCACTGGAAAAAGGCAAAAATTGCTGGAAGGTAATCTCTCTTCGCAGCAGCATTGAGCAATGAGTCAGCTCCATTGTGGTAAGTGAATAGATTGGAAAATGAGGAGCAAGGAAACCAGTGGGGCCCCTGAGGACTGGGCAAAGTCACAGTAGACAGTGGCAGAACAGGCTTTAGGCTCCCCTCTGCCCCCACAAAATACTCCCATTTCCTTCAGTTTACCGTTCGGGAAAAGGAACTAATATTTCTGTAAGGTCACTACAGCTCTCCAAGTCATGCCTCTCAATGCCCTCTGCCCTTGGGTCACCTGCCTTCTCTCTCTGGGAGCACCCAGAAAATCCATTTACAGAGGAGCCCAGGCAGCCATCTGGTCCTTTTTCCCACCTGGCTCTATTTTCCATCATTCTGCCTTGCCAGATACCTTCTTGCACCACTTTCCTTTTCTGCTTCCTTTTTCCAAGTTGTCTTCTTCCCCTATTACATTGTAAGATCCCAGAGGATCTTTTCTGGTTTTTTTTTTTTGCTTTTCTTGGCATTTCCAGCACTTGGCATAGTGCCTGGCGTACGGTCGGTGCCGTCTCCAGCATGGAAGCTTCCCTGGCTGATTTCCAGTGGGAAGCCAACTCACCTTTCTCAGAACTCTCTGCCTCTGGACTCTTGTCACCCTCGTCTTTGGGTCATGTGTGTTCATGCACATGTTTTCTGCCTTCTCAGAGGGGGAGGTCCTCGGATAGTCCAAACTAATCAGCAGTTATCTAATGCCTACCACGTGTCAGGCACTGCACACCGGCACCGAGGACACACGGCCAAATGTGAGGTACAACCTACCCCCAAGGAATTTACATTCTATGTGGATAACACGTACACATCGTAAGTCAAATGCATACAAATCATGACTTATACAATCAATGTTCAAATGATATAATGTATGTGCAGTACTTTCTAAACTTTCAAGCATCATATAAAAGTGAATTCTTCTTATTGGTAAGAGGTGACATTAACTTAGTGCTCTAAAGTCTGTCAAACAGCCTACCTATATTCTCAATGAAGCCGCACAATGAGCCTGTGAGTACTGCACAGATTTTTAGCCCCATTTCACAGACAAGGAACCTCAGAGAATGTAAATGACTCTTCTGACCTATCTGTAATATATCAAGATATATCAGAATTTCCTCCCAGTTCTTTCTGACTTTGAAGGAAACTCTTGATCTCCTACATTCCCATATCCTGTAGTTAGTATAAATAATATTACTTCCATTTTCTATCTCCTTATACTCTACCGTCCTTAGCATTCTGCCTAACTCATAGTTGATAAATGTTTTCTCAGTGAAAACAAATCAACATTATTAGTACTATCTTTTTCTTCATATTACTTTGAGTTTTCTTTTCTATTTACAATTTTTTTCTAGCTATAGACTATAAGTCCCTGCCAAGGCAAGAACTCCCATTTTTTAAAAAATATGGACAATGTCTAGGACATTCCTGGAAAATAATAAAAGCTTACTAAATATTTGTCGGATTGATGTAATAGCAAAAATACTGCCATCACATAATGTATGCCTTAGGAGTTGTCTAGGCCAACACTTTGATTTCACAGTTAAAGAAAGTGAGACCAGGGAAAATGAAGGTCTTGAGGTCACAGATATAGTATGAGAGAGGGCTGGAATGTGTGTCTTAGTCTTCTTGTCTCTGAATCCAGATCCAGCATTCTTCCTATAGTGCTACAATGCTGCCAGATTGTTGGAACGGTCGATTAAACAGTACCAACTTGTTTTATTGGAATTCTCCTCAAAGTTCAGGCTAATCACAGAAAATGAAGGTAGAACAGAGTTTAATGAAAATGAAAATCCCTGCTCAGTTCTGCAAGGGGAGTAGAGGTAATGGGGGGATTGGGGGGTGGGGAGCGGGGTGCGGGGTTGGAAGAAGAATTGCACCTGTTGTAATAGGTTTAATTTTAATGGGTTTAACATGAAAAGGCAAAGTCATATAATTAAGTGCATTTCTTTATTGTTTAATATTTGTAGAATGTGTTTGCTGAATACTTTAGTTACAGTTGTTAGTTATTTCTTGAGACAAAGCCCAACACTATTATTCACATTTTGCTGAAGAGAAAGGAGGTTTTCCTTCCTGACTTTCATTTTTCTTACATTTTTTTTCTTCCTCTAACCTTTAAGAGAAGCTTCCTGTGGTAGAAACACTGAGTACATCACGTTCCGTCACTGCTTGTTTCCCTATGTTAGCACAGCAGCTAATGGAGGAAAGATTCTAGCTTCCCTAGAGTCTATGAACATGCTAGTTGATTTTAAGTACCTAGGAAACTGAAATATTTCTTGAGGAAAAAAGAATTGATTACAATGGAGCAGAAAGTGGGCTTTTTAGAGTGGGCCTTTATTCTGTCATCATCACACTTTGAGACTCCAAGGGTCTCATAACTTCTCACCCAGGCTTGCTTAAGTGAGTAAGGAAGAATGCAGAAAATGTTTCCTCTCCCAACCTTGTGATACCCAGTCAACATCTCTCAGCCCCTTTTTGCATACTAAACTCTTTTGGGCAGCTTCCTACCTACTCTGATGAAGAAGCCTTTCTCAGAGATACAAACATACCATAAGGAAACACAAAAATAGTCACACACAAAAAAGCCACATAATTACTATCGGTTTTCCTAAATCTGTCTCCATCAGAGTGAATCCATTCACCTTCTTCTCTTGTTACTCCTTCCTGTTAATACAGAGTTCTCTATCTGCTGTGTCAATGGTATTATGATAACTTTGGTCAGTGAAGTGGAAGGAGTTATGGGTTTCTGGTTGCTTTCTTTCTCTGGGTCTTAGTTTCCTCATCTGTGAAAGGAGGAACGTGGGGTTGCACTAGGAGATGATCTAAGTCTGAAGCTACAGTTAAAGCATGGCATTGGTCTCTCCCCATTTTTATTGTATTGCCCTCTGGCTGCCTGAGAGTGGGAGAGGAGGCAGAGGGCAGGGCTCCACAGGATTGCTCAAGGCAATCATTGCTCCCTTTTCCCTCCCTTCTCCCACAGCCTTGCCTCTACATTTGCTAGCTTTGTTGCTTTCCACTGTTTTATTCTTACCTATTCATAAGCAAAGAAGACATCTCAGATCACACTGACTCAGTCATCTTAGCAACGTGGTGGTTTCACTTCTACAGTGATCCCTGAGGAATTCTGACCTCTTCACAGAGCATATGAGCCAACAGGACCCTGTGTTCTGCGGCACACAGGTAAAGTAATCCTGGGGTAGGGCACATGAGGCCAACATACCAAGGGAAAAGCTTAGAGGTCCTGGGTTTCATTGTATTCTTAGCACAGTCTTAAAATCAGTTTACTTTGCAATGTCTGTAGCAGTTGGGTAAGTCAGAGAGGGTAATGCTTTACTAACAATAAGTATAAAGCATGATACCCAGCAATAAGGGGATCCATCTACTGCTTTATATAGGACCCAGTAAAATGGAAACCCCTGGAGGGAAATGTGTTGCTTTGTTTTTATTGTAGTCTTCATACCTCTGGGACATCACAGTGCCAGGCACATTGTAGACATTTAACAAAATGCTTGCTTATTGATTTGTTGGTAAAGATGTATAGGTGAAGGTTGTGCTTTCTTAAGTAATGCACCATAGATGAAGCCTTCCTTCAATAGCCCTATCTCTTAAGTGTTTATTACTCTGAGTTTTGGTTCATGGGTAATTTCTACTTGTGAGGTGGGAAGTAGCATTAAGAGAGTAGACAGGAACCTGTCTAGATGTCCTAATTTTAGCCATATGCATTGTGTTATTATATGTATTTTTTAGTGTGTGTTTCTGGAAATCTGATGTGTGGGGTTCTATTAGGTATATCATTTCCAAGGGAAGAGGGCACAAAAAATAATAGGTATTTTGATACCAGTTGGGCAACTCATCCACCCTGTCTTTTTTTGTGTAATTGACAAAACTCAGAGCCAGAGTGCTGTATTACTAGTATTATGGTATTACTGCAAACTTCCATTTATGGGAAATTCATGTAATTGAATTTTGTTAACATCTTGGACTCTACTTTTATGAGACCCAGAAGCAAACAAGCTAGTAATGTTGAGATTGTTTTAAAAAAAATTAGATATAGTGCGCCTACTGCACATGCACATAAACTAAGCAATTCTAAGAGTATTGGACTCAGAAGAGCATTGGTCAGAAAATTCGGGAATGTTTCTGACATTTTTTGTGTGATCTCAGAAAGTTACAGTCTCTCTCTCTGGAACTCAGTTTCTTAATCTGTAAAATGGAGATAATAATTTACCTACCTTGAGTCCACTAATTTACAGATGGGGTATTGGGGAGACAGAGTATAGGGATTTTGGGTAGAAAAGATCTAGGTTCAAGTCCTGTCACAGATGGACACTGATCATCAGTATGACCCTGAGGAAGTCACTTATCTCATCTGTAAAATGGTAACAATAATAATGCCATTCTCATGAATTCTGTATGACAATTAAATGAGATAAAGGAAAATGCTTTTCAATCTTTAAAGCACCACATACATACTCATCATCACTAATTATTATTAAGAAATGACTATAAAGATATAGGATGTCATTAGGAGTTTGGAGAATGAGGGTGAAGTCCAGGTTTTGCTATTAACGGTGTGACTTAGCCTCTCAAGTCTCAGGTTCTCCATTGGTACAGTGGAGACAAGAACAGTTGCAACCCAGTGTAATCTTACTCCAGTGCCCAAGTACCCACTGGTTTTTGAAGGCTGTGCCACTGAAACACAAATTTTGGTCCTTTCCACAACCTTGGAAAGGCTTTGAATATGGGACTAGTTATCAGTACATTAGGAAGAATAGAGTGCCACAGGACATTGTCTTTTCTGCCACCAAACCCTTTCCTTTTATAAATACATGTATATGTCCATATACAATGTGAATGTCTATATACATGTATGGGTATATGCATATGTATATGTGTGTGTAATTAACTATATTAATGTATAGATTTCTGTATGTCTAGGAGATCCAGTCTTTGACATGTCATAGATTAAGAGTTGAAAGGGATATTCTTGGAATATTTCTCCATATTATCCAGGAATAACCTTTTGGTGAGATAATGGACAACCTGGCAGCAGGGGCTGATGTACGTGTCCTGAGTCTGATAGAAAATTCCTTTCTTATCCTTTCCCCTCCCCCTTCCTGTTCTTAGATGAATGGAGATTTATGAGACTAAGAGAGAGCAGAAGTGACTTTTTAAGCTGTGTTCCAACAAAGAATAAGAAGGCCCGGGCTGACCCACTAATTGTGAGTGTATGTTAACAGATGACAGAAAGATTTCAAAATTCTCCATTTCTATTTTATTTCTATTTTTCTTTGACATTGAATATACTGATTTCGTATAATGCACTCATACACAGAGTACTATCCAAGTGATGTCCACTTGGCAAGGGTATAGAGGAGAATTTTAAGAGCCATTCATTTCTTCCATTGCTTCGCTGGTCAGATGCCATAATTGAATTAAGGAGGAGCAGCATGGGACCAGGGAGTGAGGGTAGAATTTTAATTCAGAGGATCTGGGTTCAAATCCTACAATGAGACTCACTGACTATGTGACCCTGGGCAAGTCACTTAAGTTCTCTGAGCCTCAGTCTCCTCATCTGTTAAATGAAGGTGGTTGGCCTAGAAGACCTGGGGGGTCCCTTCCAGCTCTAGATTTATCATTCTATAATATCAGATTGGGGGAAGGGAGAGAATAAGGTTGAAGATGTCTGGTTGAAGGGGGTTGAAGTTCCATAGGGGGAGGAGAGAGTGAGAGAGCTCTGGGCTGAAGACTCCCCTGAGGTGTTCATTTACAGAGCAATGACTAAAGCCGGGTAGTCTCTAAGCAATCACTGAGAATTGGAGAAGTTTTAAAAGACTAGAGAGAGTCAACTGATCACAATTTTATAAACAGAAGATGAAAGTAAATTCCTCCAACTATAGACTCTATGTTTATTGCTGCCAAATTCTCAGAGCACACCACTATATGGATCGCTTTCCAACAAGATGCTGAGGCTGAGGGAGTGCGGGGAGGGGGGTGATCAATATGGGTTAGCGCGGGTTAAGCAAAAGCAGGTTATGCCAAACTAATCCTGTTTCATTTTTGGAGTGGGTGACTTGACTGACAGGTCAAGAGGAGGCTGAAGTGTAATGTAGCTGAGCCAGTCAATCGGGAAAAGCTTATTTGTGACATTTGGAGGAGCTAAATGAAAAAAAAGGTGTGCTGGAAAATAGGCTAGAGAGGTGGCTTCCTAACTGCTAGGAAGACCATGCTCAGAAAGAGGGGAGGGGGGGATTAATGGGTGGCTATCTGCTCACCAGGAGGTGTCTAGTGGTGTGCTGCAGAGCTCTGTTCTATCAAACTTTTTGTCAATAACAGATGAAGACAGATGGCTGACTCCTTGTATCTGCAGATGACACAGAGCTGGGGGCAGGAGGGAGCAAACTATTAATGTTTCGGAATCCAAAGAGGTCTTGATAGACTGGAAGGAAAGGACAAGTCTACCAGGATGAAATATGATATGGAAACAAAAAGACACTTGGGTGGGTGGGAGGGAATAGCTATTCAAATATAGGATGAAAAAGGTATGAGTTAATATGGGGGAAAAGCTGAGGGATTTTAGTAGACTGCAAACTCAGTGTGAGTCAGTGATATGACTCACTGTGACTCCTTTCCAAATTAATTTGATCTTAACCTAAAGTAATAGAAGCATAGAGAGATAGTCCCTCTGTCCTCTCCTCTGGTCATACTGCCTTTTCAGTATTGCCCAATATTTTTAAGGGCAGTGTAAACTGGAACATAACCAAGGCAGCTGGACAGGATGGTGATAAAACTGAAAATTATTAACAATTACATATGTTATTAGTGTTGATTTATAAAGGGACATTTTTATAAAATTATAAATATAAACATACTTGTACAATCTAAATATATGTATGTAAATGTATAATACACACATGTGTTATAAAATTATAAACATATTTATATGGTATAAATATATTTATACATATATACAAACATGTACACACATATATATGCCCACATATATACATATATTTAACTTTCAAAGATGTGTTTTCTGATATAGTTTATTTTAATGTGAAATACATTTCCCAATTTATCCTTCCCTCTCCTAATCATAAAGAATAAAAAAAAAGGGGGGGGGAATTCAGCCAAACTAACTGACATATTAGAATAGAATGATTCAGTGTTCCCTGTCCACAGTCCCCTAACTCTGCAAAGAATTGGGAGGTGTCTTCCTATATATCTTCTTTGGGTTCAAGTTTAAACAATCATTTGTTAAATATCACCTTTGGTGTGATTAAGAGTTCTCCCAAGTGGCTAGGTGGGGCAGTGAATAGAGCACCAGCCTGAAGTCAGAAGGACCTGAGTTCAAATCCAGCCTCAGACACTTGACACACTTACTAGCCATGTGACCTTGGGCAAGTCACTTAACCCCAATTGCCCTGCCTTCCCCCCTGCAAAAAAAAAAAAAAAGTTCTCCCAAGGCAGGGCCCTTGTCTTAGATATATGCAGAGTCTTATTTATGGTTGTTGCTATAGAATGTAAGCTTCTACAGGGTGGAGACTCTCATGCTAGTCTTTGCTAGGCTCTCACTCAGCACAAGGTATGCCACTTGGCTGATGCTGCATTAATGTTTGATTGTCATTTTAAAGAAGATGCCTGAGGCTTGATCTCTACCCTTGTGGCTCCCATAATCCCCTCATTTGAGTATTTATCACCTTGGAGAAGAGGAGGCCTGAATGGCCCAGCCCAACTACCTGGTCCTCAGTTTTCTCATCTTTAATATGAGGCAGTTGGTTCCATATCCCTTTCAGTTCTTAAATCCTGTGCCCTGGGGCTGTTGAGCCTGGAGAAGAGATGTTTGCTGGAGGGCAGAGGGATGACTTTGTGGAGTCTCAGGATTGGTGTCTTCATAGACTTCAATGGGTCCCATTCCGAACAGGTTATTAGTTTATTCTCTATCCTTTCAAAGTATACAAAAAAGACCAACAGGTAGGTTATAACTATAGGACTTAAGATTTTGGCTCAGAATATAGAAGAACATAACATTAAAGCTGCCGGAAAATAAACTGGTCTGTCTTATGACCCAGTGAATTCCCCATTGCTGGAACTCTTCATGCTATAGCTAAAGGTCACTCACTGGTAAGCAATAGGACCGAGACCTCAGAGGACATGGAGCCTAATGTCTTTATTTATAGATGATGAAGCCAAGGTTGAGAGTAGTGAAGGGACTTGCATAAAGTCATTCATGATGATTAAAAAGGCCTGTATGTCCTGAAAGGCCTTTCCAAATATGAACCCAAGATTTATGCCAGAAAGGACCTCAGAGGCTCATTAGTTGAACTCTCATTTTACAGATGAGGAAACTGAGGCCCAAAGAGCTCACACAGGCTATAAGGGACAAAGATGTGGTCATCTGATTCCAAATTCTTTCTTTCCTATAACATGGCACCATACAACACCCCCCTCCCCCCAGTGTAGGAACCAGGACCTGAGCCAAGACCCTCTATCTACTAGCCAGATGGTCTTTCTGCTTCAAATGAAAATGCTTGTTTTGTTTTTCCAGTAGTGGCATCATGACTCAGAGGGAACTATCACCACCCTCTATAAACAGGCCCAAGTGCATGGGTATAAATGTTAGGACCATTTGACTTTATGCTTCCCATTTCTGTAACACAGAAATTATTGGGGCTTATGACAACTCACGTCTTTGACATGGTAGAGTTTCTTGGTGTCAGTGAAGCATGTACTGTATGGCAAATGATTCATAAAAAATATCTTGAAACCCTCTCAAGGTCGTTAGAAAGGAAACTGGTCTTCTACTACAGAAGCCTGCCTTAACCATTCATTCCTTTGTTCCTTTTCCTTCCCTCCTTCCTTCCTTCTTTCCTTCCTTCCTTCCTTCCTTCCTTCCTTCCTGCCTTCCTGCCTTCCTGCCTTCCTTCCTTCCTTCCTTCCTTCCTTCCTTCCTTCCTTCCTTCCTTTTTTATTCTTCTCCCTCCCTATTTTCTTTTTTTCCTCATTTCCTTCCATTCATCTTCCTATTTATCATGTATGTGTGTGTGTGTGTGTGTGTGTGTGTGTGTGTGTGTGTGTGTGTGTGTGTATGTTGGGCTCTTTCTACTCCTGAGAAAGAAGGAGGGGGGATTGGTTGTAATGATGATTTGGAAAATGAATTACATAGAAAGGCATCTGGAAGATTAGGCTCTTCCATATGGGAAACTGTCAAAGAATGTCCTTAGGTTTTGGCCTCCTGGGGTCTGTGCTGTCTTTATCTTGGGGCTCCTGGGAGGACCCTCTGCAAACAAAGGCTTGGTATATTTAAATAGCAAGCCGAACAAACACCAATATGCAGGATTGGCCTATTCCTATTTCCCTCCTTTATTTCTTGTCCTGTGTATGTTGCCCTCATGGCGATGGATCTGTTGGAGAGTGTTAGAAAAAGATATATTTACAGGAGCATCTGATATGGAGTGGGAGAGACAGAGAAGGCCAAAACAGAAAAATAAAAAATCTTCCCAGGAATGTAAAGTGAGCAACCACTGGATCATTGATTCTAGCATCTTGGGAACACATATCAAGAGCAAGAAGTTACCTTAGAGGCAACTGAGTCCAACTCTCATTTTACAGATGAGGAAAATGAGACCCAGATAAGTTAGGTGACTTGTCCATGTTTACAGAGCTAGTCATTGTCTAAGGTGAGATTTGAATCCAGGTTCTCCCAACTTGAAGCCCAGTGCTCCTCTCCACTATGCCCTGTTGCCTCTATGAAAGTGCCTATTATGTGCTAGGCCCTATGATTGTTGGAGGCATATCTGACAGGTAAGAAAAAGGAATATCCTCCACTTACTGGTGACTTTGATTCCTAGGATGGTAGATCAAGAGCTGGAATGGAGCCCAGAGGCCATTGTCTTCAATCCCTTCGTTTTGCAGAAGAGAACCAGTTCCAAAGAGCTTGTGGAACCAACCAAAGGTCCCACACATAGAAACAAGTAAAACTGGAATTCCAGCCCAGGACCTCTGCTTCCCAGGCCAACAGCCTTTCCACTCTACTCCATAGCCTCTGTTTAGAGCTGAAAAGGTCCTTGAAGTCATTTAATCCCTCATTTTTCAGAAGAAGAAACCAAAACCCTATGAGTTTATGTGACTTGTCTAAGGTCACCCAGGGAAGTAATAAAGCCAAGATTCAAAGCCATGTTTTCTGACTATCCAGTCCCTTAATTTCCCAATGCACGGTTCACCCAGCCTTTATTGAGCACCGTTTATTGAGCCTGTCAGCATCAGTACCCCGTCAGCACTCATCTTGAGCAACTCAAGGCTTGAAAAGTGTTTTCTAAACATAATGTTATCTCTTTTAATACCCACAATAATCTTCTGAGTCAAGTGCTATCATCACCTTTATTTACACATGAAGAAATTGAGGCTAGTCTAACATAAAGGACGAATGTTAAGCAGCTGGCAAGTGTGTGAGGCAAGATGCCTCAGGTCTCCCTGATTTCAAATTCAGCACCACCTGACTGACTCCTAGCAATATGGCACTAGAATGCAAACTCCTTGAGGACAGGGACTATTTCATTGTCTTAGTAAGTACTTAATAAATATCTGTCAATTGAATAATAGCTAGTATTCAATTGAATAACAGACAACATTTTAAGGTTTGCAAAACACCGTACATATGAGAGTTCATTTGTTCCCCACAATGATCCTGTGAAGTGAGAAAATTATCCTCATTTTACAGAGGAGAAAACTGAGTCAGGCAAAAGATAAATGAGTTCCTCAGGATCACATAGTCACTAGGTGTCTGGGATCACATTTGAAGTCAGATCTTCCTGACTCCAAGCCCAGTGCTCTTAACCACTGCACCATCCAGCTCACTCAATACAATAGATATTGTCCTGTGGAGTTTCACAGTAACTCGCTTTGTGGAAGAGGAAGCTGAGGTTCATAGATGTTAAGTGTTTTGCCCAGGGTCAAAGTCTAGTTAAATGTCAGAAGTGGCAATCACGAGTGTCCTCCTGCCTCCAAGCCAACATTTCTTGGGTCTGCCATCCCACCTGCGGAATGACACCAGAGGGTGTCATCTATCATTTAGTCTGGGTAGAACATAGTTTGTGAAGGGAAATAAAATGGGGCAGGACTGGATGGGCAGGTAGGAACCAAGCTTGGGAAGGGGGCAGGTGGGCTTGAATGGTAGGCTGTGGAGCCTTGATGCACCTGACTTTGAAAAGATGTTTTACTAAAATCTAATGCAACGCTTGACTATGAAGATGAATGAATGAATGAATGAGGCAGTATGAATGAGGCAGAATGAGGAGTTGTGGGTAGAGCGCTGCATTTGGAGACCAGAATACCAGGGTTCAAATCATGCCTCAGACATTTACATATACTAGCTGTGTAACCTTGGGCAAGTCATTACCCTTTTCTGAGCGGCAGTTTCTTCATCAGTAAACTGAGAGGGTTGGTCTTGATGGCTTTTAAGATCTCTTCCACTTGTCAATGATACTATAAATGAAACAATTAAAAAACACTTTTTAAGCAGTTACTAGGTGTCAAACACTACACTAAGCACCAGGTATATAAATAGCCAAGACAGTCCCTGTTCTCGAGGAGTCCTCATTCTAATGGGGAGAGACAGCACATGGTGATGGTTCAGCTTCAGGGTAGAAGGAAAGGCCCCCTTGTCCCTGGGGTACAGCAGCAAAATAAGTGATGATGTGCTTCTTTTAGTTTCATTTCCATTAATAAGCAATGATACCCATTTCTGAAAATACACCTTTCTTTACAGAGCTGTGGAATGTTTCATCCTCTGCCAACTGCACTTGACATGCTGGTTGGTTTTACTGTAGTTCTTTCCTTTTACCATCCCCCTCCTCTTTCTCCTCCTTCTCCCCTTCTTCTTCTTGCCCTCCTCCTCCCCCTTTCCTCTCCCTCTCCTTCTCTCCCTCTTTTCCCCTCTCCTCATCCCCCTCTCCTCTCCCTCTCCTTCTCTCTTCTCCCTCTCTCCTTCTCCATCTCTCCTCCTCTCTCTCTCCTCTTTCCCCTCTTCTCTTCCC
>NW_027185720.1:9934744-9947716 GCF_028583685.1 Petaurus breviceps papuanus | reverse complement strand
CTCCATCTCTCCTCCTCTCTCTCTCCTCTTTCCCCTCTTCTCTTCCCCATCTCCTTCTTCCCTAGATGCCTTCCACCCCTCTGGTTTAGAAAGTGAATCTGCAGGGGTGGATGGAGATATGGGGTGACAATGATCATAGCTCATGTGTCTCTAATATCTTCAAAACCACCCTGTAAGATAGGTGACTCATCATCCCATTTTGTAGATGAAGAGATGGATTCTTCAAGAGGCAAAATGACTTTCCCAGGGTGACACAGAGAGTAAGCTGAGAATCCTACCCTGGTCTCCAAGTTCAGCCTGGGATTTGAGTTGTCCTTTAGTTTCTCCCCACATCTGTTCCCTTAGCCTTCCAAAAGAGTTTTGTGAAAGCAAGGACATTGTGATGGGATACCTGCTGAGTTCCTTTGGGTGAAGATTCTTGCGTCTTACTCCTAGGGGGCGAAGTATTTTTTTTGGTTGTCAGTAAATAGTTACAGAGTTCAGAAAAAAATCACTTCCTAAGGGACCCTGGGAGATGAGTCATCCCAGCAAATTGGGGGATTTGAGTCAAGCTGGTATCCTGAGTTAGGGAAGGCCCATCATGAATCCAGCTCAGGAGCTGTCAGCTCTGTTTTGCAAATGAGCTGGTAGCTGGAGGCTCCCTTGGGACAGAAAACAGCGACAGAGCAGAAGGTCCAAGTGGGGATGCCGAGCTGTGAGACAGGAAGACATAAAGGAGTTGGCTTCTGGCACTTAGAGAAACGGAGAGGCTCCAGGGCCATCGAGGCACACTTGAGTGCCAGACTCGAGCCCCAGAGGGAGGACTGAACATCCCTGAAGAGTCAAGCCAGCCTTCCTAGGTAACTAGTGAGTAGAAAGAGAAAAAACACCTGAAATCATGGTGATGGCGATGACTCACCATCTATAGTGCTCTGTTTTCAAAACGCCTTCGAGGATTAAGACAAACTGGAGAGAACTGGAAAGCAGTTTCTGTCTCTGTCTTTCTGTCTCCCTCTGTCTCTGTCTCTCTCTGTCACACATACAGACACACACACACACACACACACACACACACACACACACACACACTCCCCTGACACCTGGAAATATCAGTCTAGTTTCCAGTTCAGACAAAGTGGAGGGCAAGGTGAAAGCTTGAAACCAAGCATCCTGTGATAAGCCACTCTGTAGCTACATGTGAATTAAATCAGGATAAGAAATATATGCCCTTGAAATTCACCTTGGGCAAAACCCTGGGCTTGGTGTCAGAACACTTAAGTTTGGGTCCTGGACTTAAAGCTTGAAGGGAACCTAAGAGAACTTACGCAGAGATCATAGACACAGAATTTCTAGACCATCTAATCTCTTCAATCTATCCATGGGGAAACTGAGGTCCATAAGGAGAGCAGACTCAGGATCTTCTGACCATAGAAGGAACCCCAGAGGCCAGCTAGTCCCACACCCTCATTTAACAGGTGAGCAAACTGAGGCCCAGAAAGGGAAAGTTATCTGCCTGAGATCATGTGGATAGTGGGCTTCAGAAGCAGGACTTCAGTTCAGGTTTTCTTCCTCCAAGGATCATACATTTTACGTGATCCTGTGCTATTTCTTCAATCTTCTCATTTTTATAGCAGAAAAAGAAATTGAAGACCCAATAGGTTAAGTGATTTATTTGCATGGGGTCACATATGGTGTAATAAATAACAGAGCTACTATTCAAATCTAGTTCTCCCGATTGGGTTCCTTCCACTATCCAAACTGCCAACCTTGTGACCTTGGCAAGTCACTTAGGAATCTAGGTTCAAAGAATCTCCAAATTGGAAGGCACCTTAAAGGCCATCAAGTTCAAGACACACTTGAACAAGAATTCCTTTTATGGTATCTTTGGCAAATGGTCATCTGTCCCTTGCTCACAGGCCTTCAGAGACGGGGACTCAGTCATCACTCCCAAGACTAACGAGGCCATTTTTTAATAGCTCTAGTAGGAAGTTTAGTTTGGTTTGGTTTTCATTAAACCTGAATCTCTTTTCTTTTCTAACCATGTAAAATGAAGATAATAATTCTTGCTCTTAATAAATTATTATTGGTCGATTTATTGATTAATTACATTTTCCACTTCATTAGAATAGTTAGGGTCAAATAAAAGATTATGTCTTAAATTTTAGTATGTTATGTAACTATCAAGATTTGTTTAAACTATATCTGTTGTTTTCTATATTATATATCTATTGTTCTTTCCTTTCCTTCCTTCCTTCCTTCCTTTCTTCCTTCCTTCCTTCCTTCCTTCCTTCCTTCCTTCCTTCCTTCCTTCCTCTCTTCCTTTCTCTCTTCCTCTCTCTCTCTCTCTTCTCCCCTCTCATTCTCGCTCTTGCTTTCTCTTCCCCCCTCTCCCCCTGCCTTTTCTGTTACTTCTGTTGATACAAGGGGAACAAACTCATTTTTTTCTTCCTTACACCAGGATAGGAAAGGCCTGGGGGTAATTTTAGCAGTCTTGCATCAGGGCAAAAGTAGGCAAAGTCAGCTTCCAGAGAAGTGAAGATACTGGTCTGGCTACCACTCAGTCAATGACTTCACCTCCTTTCCACCAGGAGTTACTCCCTTGCAAGCCTGAAGTGTCAGTGGATAACAAGTAGCAGTGCTTGGCTGCTCTAGGTTAGGGAAGATGACAAAGTGTTCCTGAGTTTCCAGAGTAAGCCAGTCCTGAACCTAGCTTCTGTCCATGCCAACAGGGTCACATGGCCTCTTCTTTTAATAGAGGGCACCAGAAGTCAGGCTATGAAGGCTAATCAGGAAGGAGATTTACTGGGAAGTGACTCCCTAACCAAGCAAGAAAGAGTAAGAAGGGGAACTTTTCAAGCTTGAGCTAAAGTCAGCAAATGGACCAAAAACAGAGTTGAGCAGGCTCTGTGACTTAAAAAGAAACAGTACTTTGAGAACTCTGTTTCTATGCATTAAGAAACATCATTCTGAGAATGCTTTCTTAGGCTTCTTCAGATTTCCAGAGGGGTAGGGCAAAAGAGCAAGAGACTATGACAACAGTGTTGCATCGTGGATAAGGCGTTGTTGGCCTTGGAGTCGTGGATACCTGGGTTCAAATCCTGCCTTAGATACTGAGTTGCTGAGTGACCTTGGATAAGTCACTAAGATCCCTGGGAAGGACATGACCTTCCAACTTTAATTCTATGAGATTCTATTAGCAGTCTTGTAAGAGTAGGTGCTGCTGTCCAAGACAAAGACCTAGGTTTGAATTCTACCTCTAGTACTTTCTAGCCCTGTGGTCCTGGTCATGTTTCTGGACCTCAGTTACCTCATTCATAAAGTGGAGGAGATATAATGTCCCTTCTAGATCTAAACCTATGACCCTCAATCCTAAATACAGACACACACGGAGGAATTAAGCTGCTCTGAGGTGAGTCCCAACTTTGCTTGGGGAGGTGAGACCATGGGGGTGTCTGAGCAAATATAACCATCAGGGATGGGACTCAGAGTTAGGTGAATGTGCTCACATGTTAATTTTCATGTCAGGAATGCAACCATCCAGCTCAGCCCTAGTGAAGTTGAAATGTTCTCTTGAAAGATGATAATTTGGTCTTAGCATCATCAGACTCATCACTGGGAACATAGGATTCTCTATTGCTTTGAAAGGAACTCCCCCTGTGTTTTCTTTGTTGCATCTCATTTATTCTGAGGACATCTTTTTTCACTATGTTTTTTTCCAGGAGCCATGGATGGGACTAATGGTGTCCGTAAACAGTCCTGTTTCTCCCCTCCTGTTTTCCCTGAGCTAATAACCCATCCAGTGGCTACTCCACTCCACAAGGCAAAAGCTAAGCTGCCCTTTTCTGAACCCAAGGGGAATCTTTTGTGCCTAATGCAAGGGACTGACTAATTAGTCTTCTTATAATTTACTATCTTTGGGCAGTCAGAATTTTAAAGAAAAAGAGTTAGGAAATAGGGAACGGGGAAGTGTATTCACATGCACAATCCATCCCAAATGAACAAATTTTGTCCAGACGTAAAAAGATAGGGTGCTGGTTTTGGAATTGTGAAGACGAGACCTCAAACGTTGTCCCAGGTAAGCCATACCTTTTTAAATTTAGAGCTAGATGAGAACTCAGTGTAAGGTGATAGAGGTCTATATGGAACAGCTAGGTAGTGGTGGATAGAGCATGGGCCTGGAGGCAGGAAGACTCATCCTCCTGAGTTCAAATCTGGCCTCAGATTGTTACTAGCAATGTCACCTTTGGTAAGTCACTCTACCCTTTTTGCCTCAGTTTCCTCATCTGTAAAATGAGCTGGAGAAGGAAATGGCAAACCGATCCAGTATCTTTGCCAAGAAGACCTCAAGAATTGAACGTGAGTGAAAATCAGCTGAAAACCAACAGCATGGGAGCACAGCTAATTGGTGACAAGTTCAGACCCAGTTCCTCCTTTGGGTCTTATCTGTAAATAGGGACAGATATTAGAGGATTAATCATAGCTGCGTTAATTTAGAATTGGAAGTAATGCTAGTGGTCATCTTCCTCGTCTCACACAGACGAGAAAACTGAAACCCAGACTAGCTAATGTGTCTAGGCCAAGGCCTCATAGGAAATAGTTGGAAGACTTAAGAACCCCTCTTCTGGTTTCAATTCCTGTTTTCTTTACACTTCCATCAGCCAATCTTTCCCGATTAGTTCTCAGGTACAAGAACTTTTGGGTAAGCATTCATCTTTAAAATACCCACCCTGTCATGGTGGCCCCACCATGGGAACTCTTCCAATAAAGGCTACATACTTACTTGTTGTGAAATGATAATAATAAGTACAACAAGATGACCAAACAACATTTATGTAGCACTTGTAAGATTCACAAAACACTCTACAAATGCTGTCTCATTTGATGCTCCTCAAAATCTGTGAGATAGTTGCTATTTTTATCCGTGATTTAGAAATGGGAAAACCAAGGCTAAAAAAGCATGAATGATTTGTCTAGAGTCATGCAGATATTATTTATTTGAGACAGGATTTGAATTCATGTCTTCCTGATTGAGTGCCCTCTTGATGTCTTTCTGATTGAGTCCCCTTTCCATTAGACTACCTTGCCATTTTTTCTTTGATTTTTAATATTCTACAGACTTTGGTATGGATGGATGAAGTTACTTTTTGTACCTGAATAAGAATATTGCTATTTTTATTTGTCTTTGTAATGGGAATGTAAATTTAAAGATCTTCCCTGCCCCTAGGCTAAAGTGCACCTGGAGCCTGGGGTGGGAAGCTTGTTTTTCAGTAGATACTTTTTGATTGGCCAGTGAGTCAATAAGGTTGTTACATTCTCTGAGCCAGGAGAAGGTTATACCGTGTTTCCCCGATAATAAGACCTATCCCGAAAATAAGCCCTCCCCTTACTGTGTAAGATTCCTCTAAAATAAGCCCTCCCCTGAAAATAAGCCCTATTGAGATTGCTACACGCTACGTTGGCACCACCCCCCCATGAAACGCACGCCGCGCTCCGAGCTGCATCCAATCAGAGCTGCAGCAGTGAGCGCGTCATCCTGTTCTTCCCCAGTGATTTGCTTGCTGTCGCCATTGAGAGCAGTGCCGCGGAGGAGAGCTGTTTATTAAAATTGCTGTCAATGTTCATTAAAATAAGCCCTCCCCTGAAAATAAGCCCTCTGGTGTTTTTCTGTCCAAAAAAAAAATAAGACAGTGTCTTATTATCGGGGAAACACAGTATAAGCCCTGATGTGTAGCTTTGTTTTGGGGGCTCACTTTGAGAAGTGTTCTGTGATTTGATCTGAATTCCGGGAAGCTGTTGTTGAGAGCCCCACCTCGGCTTTGAAAAACCCAGATGTTGAAACCCAGATGTTGATTTGGTATGGATGTAATGGTTGGACAGTTTGGAAACTATCAAATTGATCTGTTTCTCTGTCTTGATAATTCTGTCTGTATATTCTGAAGTTCGGGGTGCTGACCTTTTTCCCCTGAACTAGGTAAACGATACATATGTTTGACTGATTAAAGTAATTTTGTTAACCCATTTTTAGTTGCTTTCTTTTATCAAATTAGATCGAAGAACCTGTGTTGGCAGCAACCCTGGGGACGCTTGGGGTGCTTGCTGCTACAATCTTCTATAGATTCATTGAAGATATAAGTTCTACTCTAGGAGTAGAAAGGAAAATGGGAGATATACACATGTGTGTATGCATTTCATATGTACATTCAAACACATGTGTATATGCATGTGTGTGTATCTGTATCATATGTACATCTATACACATTTTCTTTTTATCCTGCTTCCATGTGGTTATAGGTTCTTCTACTAGGTCTGTATATTTAGAAAACACTTCACTCAACATAGTATGGAGATTCAGACTTCACTATGGCAAGAGCTATTGAAAAAACATCATTCTTAAATTTTTATTGATCAATGTTCTATCTGGGTGGTTGCGGACAACCATTTAGTCTTTGAGATTGACTTAATTCCAAAATTAAGGATTTGCCATCTCCCATTGCATGAAAGACAAGGAACTTCTGATACACTGTTCTAGCTCCTGGGCCATGCCTTGTTCGGTAATCAATAGGTGCTAAATGTTTGTAACTTCCAGTGATGTGCTGCTCTGCCTCTAGTGTTTACTTATGTCATCTCCCACACTCAATAATATTGTCCTGGATTTCCATCATTATGATCGAGATCATTATTGCTATGATGATGGTGATGGTGATTATGGTGGTGATGATAATGGTGGTGGGGTCAATGTCATCATTATTCCTGATTCTGTGGGGACTTGATGACAGAGGCTTGTAATTCTAGATTGGTTTCTCTGTAGCCCCTCATGCTTCTGAACTGACTCCTCTATGCCAATTGGTGTGTAGTGAACAAGTAGAAATTATTTTAATAATATTTGAATAGAATCGGTGTGTGTGCGTGTGTGGTGGGAGAGGTAGAGAGAAACAGAGACAGAGAGATAAAAACAGACTGAGACAGAGATTAATCGATGTCAAGGTCAGGCAAAAACATCCGTTTGTCCACTCTATCAGAGAATCAATGGATCTCACAGTTGGAAGGGCCCTCAGGCATCATCTAGAACAAATGTCCAGTTATTAGGGAAGTACAGAAGGATGGAGAATCTTAAAATCTGTCTCCTCTTTACACGTATGGTACCGTATCATGGCTAGAAAGAACAGTAGGCTTCCTGTCAGAAAGACGTAGATAGGAATCCTGCCTTAGACTCTCACAGACTTTTTGAATCCGGAGAATGAACCTCTCTTTTGCCTCAGTTTACTCATCTCTACAATGAAGGAATTGGACTAAATGGAGTACCATCCCATCTCTTTATCTAGGATCCTATGAAACCTCTTATGTTTCAATTTCCTTATGTGTAAAATGAGTAGGATCAGTCTGAATGACCTCTGAGGTCCCTTCTAGCTGGAGATTTATGATTCTATAATGCAGTGGATGGTATCTTATTTGTAGAGATTTATTTTTTCCAATTATGTTTTATCTAGACTAGTATTAAAATGAGCTCATCTACCTTGAACTACCTGCCAGTGATTAGGGGGAGTTAATGTGTGTCTCTAATTCCTCCCACCTCTGACACTTTAAGGTTTACAAAGTACTTCGCTAATGACAGTCCCCTTTCTGTGGATCCGCGTGCGTGCATGTGTGCGTGTGTGTGTGTGTGTGTGTGTGTGTGTGTATGTAAGTGCCTGGGCATTAGCAAAGATGCCATTTCTTTCCTACCTGGGGTTTTCTCTCGTCATGTGTTGTGTGGGTGGACACAATTAATTGTCGTTTTTGTTTGTCCTTTGTTCTCCAAGAGCACCATTATGTCAAGATGGTGATGCCATGATGTGCTAGTGAATTGAATTTAAGTGAGGGAGGGTCATACAAAGTCACCAGCCTCACTTTCTTTTCCTCCAGAGTCGTCTGGGTCCAGTGGCAAGGTATAGATCAGGATGACTGGAGATGGCCCAGGATGCAATGGCAGACCTTGGCCTTTTTTGATCCATTAATTAACAAGGATGGAAGGGGGGGGGGTGAGTGGTGTTGCTAGACCTCTGACTCAGCCTCTCCTTTCTTGTACTGAATCAGATTCACAAATGCTCATATCTACCTTTCTACCATGCCAGAGCTGGATGTGTGGTAATAACTTGGATTTCTCTGTAAATTTTAAGGCCTGTAACAAAGCACTTTGCTCACAATAAACATATGAAACCAGTCATGGAAATTCATTCTCGTTCTCTTCCTCTCTCTCTCTCTCTCTCCCCCCCTCCTCCCCCCCCCCCCCCTCCCTCCCTCTCCCTCTCCCTCTCCCTCTCCCACCCTCTCTATCTCCCTCTCCCTCCTTCTCCCTCTCTCAGGAAACTGAGGTTTGGAAAACCTTATGTGGCAAAACTAGTCAGCTCCATTGGGCAGTTTGCTCTCCTTCACTGGACCTCATTTGACCTATCTGTAAAGTAAAGCACTTGAACAAGAAGCTCTCTAGGATCCCTTCTACCTTGAACAGAGTAGTGCCAGGGCAAGGGGAAGTGGCCGTGGACTCAGTGGACTCAGCCTGCTTCTGCCACCTCTGGGACCGTCCATGAATCCCTTTAATTCTCTGGCCTTCTGCTTCCTTATGTGTAAAATGGAAGGCTTCTTCCAAAAGGCCTTTGAGGCCTCTTCTACCTCTAGGTCTATGAACCTGTGAACCCATATCTCTGCATTTCCACATCCAGTAATTTTATCATATCAAAACTTTCCCTTTCCTATTTCTCTTCTCCCTTTCCACCAAGTATTTGTTTTGTCTATACAAGTGATCTTTTCCATTAGCCCACATGTCTCAGCTGGCACTGAAATTCTTTTAAAACATAAATGACATCTCATTGTAGTGTGACTCTTGGTCTCATCAGATTAATAAGGTTTATTGTAAGTTCTCTCTCTCTCCATCTTCCCTTCCTTGTCCCCATCCCTCCTCTCCCTTTCCCTCCCCCTATCCTTCTCTCTATTTAAGATGTCTTTGATACATAGCTTGTCATATGAGGGGTAGAATACTGAGGCAGAAATCAAAAGACTGGTTTTTAATGCCATTTGGACCCCTCCCATAGGAGCCTTCAATTTAGGGGAAAACCATGTCAAAGTGGAGTGAGCACAGAACTGTGAGACAAAGGACTCGGAAGGAGCTCATCGTGACTCCCTGCTGTGCATCTCCCCAGCTTTGTGTTCTTGGGTAAGCCATCACCTCCATGGCTCTCAGTTTCTTCTGAGGAATGAGAAGGCTTGCTGAAATGATCTTCTGAGCTTCCTTCTATTTCTACCATCTTGTGATGCTGAGGAATTCCTGTATCTTTGCTTAGCCTTCATTCCTTCAACTGAAAACTGAATGATCATAAATTCTTACATCTAAAACTGGGGAGTCCTTAAAGGCTATCCAATCCAACCTTCTCGTTAAAAAAAAATCAAGCATTTATTTTTATTGCTGCCCACTTCCTCCAGTTTGAGGGGTAGGATTATCACAACCTTTTTAACAAACATGGAAAGTCTAACAAAAGAAATTCTCCTATCAACCATGGCCCAAACTGTGCACAACATTCTGCTCAGGCTAGCATCCATCATTTGTGGTACTTGAAATGAGTAAAGCTCTTGAGTCTTCCAAACTGTTTATTCTAAAAGGATTTTTTATTGGATAAGTGGTTCTCTGAGTTCTGTCCACTTCATTCTATATCTTTTCATACAAATCTTCCCATGTTTTTCTGAAATTGTTTGTGACATCATTTCTTTTGGAACAGTGGCATCAAATCAGTATTACATTCTGTACCATCATTTACTTAGCCATTCCTCACTTCTAGGCCCCAGTCCAACTTCTTCATTTCACAGATAAGGAAACTGAGACTCAGAAAGTTGAAGTCACTTGCCCACGGTCACATAGCTAATAAGTGTCAGAATTGGCTAAGCTATTTTTATTTTGACCCTGCATTGGATGCTAATATTATTTTGTATCCCTGAGGTGTAAAGGGAACTGTCTAAAGTCCCTTACACTCTTTAAGGAAGAGTCTTACTTTCTTTATGGAAACAATAACAGCAATAACAAAAAAGGAACAGTAAAATTCTTGTACCACAGTGATCACAATATAGTTCTTTATATTATATTTTACATATGTAAAGCAAATCCATAGGGTCATTCTTTTTTCCTCCTGTTCCTTGTCTTCCTAGGAGACGAAATATGAAATAAGTTGGTGACCTTAGCATCTGCCTGTTTCCATTTACTAGTCATCAGATGAAGAAAAGTTTGTTCAGTTGGGTCACGTTGAATTATATTACATCTTGAGAGTCTGAGTCTTGTGATTCACCGGAAAGAACAATGGATTTGGAGTCAAAAGATAGGGTTTATATCCCACCTCTGCCACAATACCTATGTGATCTTGGGTATGTTACTTAACCTTTGTGGGGGCATATTTTCTTTATCTATAAAATGAAGGGGTCATACTGTTTGGGTATTAGGGTCACATCTAATTCTACATCTATATGCCTATGAATTTTTTCTATCTCTCTGTTTCAGTTTACTAATTTATAAAATAAAAGGGTCAAATTAAGTGGCCACCAAAGTCCTTCTAAACAAACGAATTTATGGGTCTTAGGAAGTCACTTCACTTTTTTGGCCTCAATTTCCTCATCAAAAAAAATGAGGAAGTTGAACTAAATTGCCACTAAGGTCCCTTTCTTCTTTAACTGTAGGATCCTATGAAGGTGCCACCACCACTCCAGATGTCCTTACTGTTGTGTCTGAAGGTGGAACTCACCCCATAGAGTCCTCTCTTCCCTGCACCACCATCAGAGAAGACTCCCTATTTTACGTCCTGTTTCCTGTTGAACTCCTTGCCAAAGGCAAGGAGGTCTTCTAATCTCTCTTCCTGATCTTGTATAAGATTCCTGTATAAAATTCAAATCATAGTTTCATGACTTAATTTTAAGCCCAAAGTTTGGAACCATTTGACTAGATCAAATAACATTTCATCAAATAAGGTAATGCATGCACAATGTTTTGCAAACCTTAAGTTGCTATATAGGTGTGAATTATTACTGTCATTAGATGATTTCAAAAGAAAGGATTTTTAAAGTGTGTGTGTGAACCCTTTTTCAATCTGTTAGTTTGATTAAGTCTATGGACGTCTTTTCAGAATCATTTTTTTTCTAAATAATTTGAATGAAATGCTAAATTTCAGTTAGATATTAGTGATTTTTTAAATACAATTTTGTGTCATCCAAATTTGTGCATCCCTTGAAAGAGCTCTTGAAAGAACCCCTCCTTCAAAATCCTTTCTAGCTTTCCATCTCCTAGGTGACCATTGAACAAACATTTGCTAAGAACCAGTTATTTTTTCAGTCACTACACAAGGCTTTGGAGATACAAAGACAAAGAACAGAATCTTCCCTACCCTCAAAGAGATTATGTTCTAATGGAGAAGATGTAAGAATTAGAGCATAATGACAGGAGAGCTGGCCAAGTTGGCCAAGTCTTGGTGTTGGCTGGCTGAGATAACAGATGATGAATGTCAAGCAGAAATATGTAAATTTCTTTCTGGTCAGAATGGGCCAGTTTAGGCTTTGGTTTCAGCTGCTGGGTGGTGGCATAGGATTGTGGCCAGCAGGCAGGCATATTCTGCCAAGGCTTTTAAAGCCTTATTAATTGGAACTGTCAGTGTAAACGGTGAAGTGATAATAGTTTTGTTTTGGTGTGTGTGGGAGGTCTCCAAATCCGCATTCGCCATGGGTCAGAAGTTTTCAATATCACTTGGAATTGGGAGAAAATCTGCTTCTAACATTAATTCTGTGACCATGGAGGCTCTCTGAGCCTCAGTTTCCTCATCTGAAAAGCAATTATTTTGGGCTAAATTACTTTGAAGGTCCTTTTCTACAGTAAAATTCTATATTCTTAGCCTCTAGTGCCTGTTCTTACCCCTCTACTACCTTCTCTGGGAAGCATGGAGGCGTGTCCCTTTAAATATTTCCTTGTAACAACATTGTTTGGAGTCAGAATTGTTGGACTAGAGTTAAACCTTCTATATGCTGCATGATTGTAGTTAAATCACCTAACCTCTCTGACCCTCAGTTTCCTTGTCTGTGAAATGGGTATAGTAATACCTTCCCTCTCTCCCAGTGCTATAGGGTTGAAAGCATCTTTTAAACTGCAGAGTGATATAGAAATAGAATCATTGATTTGGAGCTAGAAAGGACCTTAGAGGTCACCTAATTGACACCCTCCTCTCTCATTTTACAGATGAGTAAACTGGAACTTGGGAGAGTTTGACCATGGTCGCGTGACTGATGTCAAAGACAAGATCTGAATTCAAGTCTTTCTGACTCCAAGTCTAACACACTAGTCACTAAACTATGTATTATTTAGGGTGTTTCAAATGTGCAACAGAGGAATTCCAAATGCTAAAACCTTATTTTTTGGAGGGAGATGGAGAAGTGTATTCTCCCATCATTGAATGTTGTTGGTAGAGGGGACCTTCAAAGTGGTAGGATCACAGATGTACAACTTGAGGGTGATTGAGGGGCCTCTGAACCCATCCTAAATTCACAGAAGAAGAAATTGGGGTCCAGAGGGACAGACAATGTGCCCCATGTCAGAGGTGGGATGTGGACCCAAGACCTCAGACTCCATAGATAAGTGACCTCACACTATACTCCAGTGATCACAGGGGTCATGATCTCTGGAGGTCATGGGGTCATAGATTTAGAATTGAAAGGGATTTTAGAAGTTATCTAGCCCAACACCCACCCATGTTATTGATGAGGACACTAAGTAAGGCCCAGGAAGTTCAAGTGAATTTTCCAAAGTCATATAATTACTAAGAATAGAAGTCATTCAGTCCAACATACCGTGTTTCCCCGATAATAAGACCTATCCCAAAAATAAGCCCTCCCCTTACTGTGTAAGATTCCTCTAAAATAAGCCCTCCCCCGAAAATAAGCCCTATTGAGATTGCTACTGTAGTGAAGGTGATCCCCTGTGCTACACGCTACATT
>NW_027185720.1:9914572-9934644 GCF_028583685.1 Petaurus breviceps papuanus | reverse complement strand
CAGCAGTGAGCGCGTCATCCTGTTCTTCCCCAGTGATTTGCTTGCTGGCGCCATTGAGAGCAGTGCCGCGGAGGAGAGCTGAGGCAGTACAACATAAGCCCTCCCCTGAAAATAAGCCCTCTGGTGTTTTTCTTTCAAAAAAAAAATAATAAGACAGTGTCTTATTATCGGGGAAACACGGTATTTGTTTTACTGATGAGGAAACTGAGGTTCAGGCTCATATCAGTCATATAACTATTAAGAACAGAGGAGAATAGGAAACAGAGTCAGGTCCTTCTGTCTCTAAGTCCAGGGTTCTAACCATTGCTCCTCAGATTAAAAAAAAATTGAGAGTGAGAGCAGTGAAGTGATTAATCCATGTTTTCATTGCCAGAGACAGTGCCATTCATTGAGGGAAGAATAGAACCCAGGACTTGTGACTCTCTGGAGCATTAGCCTGACTCTTAGAAGTGCCCATACTTCCCATGCTCAAATGCCCTTTTAACCACTAGAAAAGGAAGTTTTCAATTAAAGAACAAACGTATAGAAATTTATTACAAGGGTTTTACAGATTCAAAGTGGGGTCTCCTGTGCTTCCAAGGGATAAATTAAATGTTCCTGAGGCTGGTTTCTGTGACTGCATCTGGCAAGCTCTTCAAGCCCAGATATGCATGTTGCTTCATTGAGGACACTTGAAAGCTTTGGGAAAGGAAGGTGTGGTTGTCTAAAAAAAAGTCTAGGAGGCAATTGCTGGGACCAAAGGAAACACTTTGGACATTGAGGATGAAGCATGGTTGGTGGAGAGAAAGCAAGACATGCTGTCAGGTGGGGTCTAAATTTGGATTCTGCTCTAACTCTTCTTACTGGACCCTAGATCAGGCACTACTTCATCTCTCTTGGCTTCCATGTCCTCATCTGTAGGATACTGATGATTGTGTGAGTAGGGCTGGAAGAGACCCCTGAAGTCATTGAGTCAAGCCCCCTCGACAGCTTGGAGATGAGGAAAATGAGGTCCAGAGGGGTCCTAGGATCTTAGGTCTAGAACAAAAAGGGAACTAAGTGGCCAACTCATCCATTTTACAGGTAAGGAAATTGAGGCACAGAGAAGCTAAGTAACCCATAGGTCATAGAATCAAAGACCTAGAGATGGAAAGGATCCCAGAACATGCCCTGTCCAAACCCTCCATTTTTCAGATGAGGAGGCCTGCCTGGAGCTCACCCATTTGTAACAAAATATAAGGCTAGGATTCAAACCTAAATCTTTAGACTCTAAATCCTTTATGCTTTCCAGTCATGTCATTTGAGCCTTAGAATGATCCTGTGAATTATTTAATAGTGTTGGTGTATACACACGCACATACACACACACATTGTTGACTCATCTTCCTGAGTTCAAATGTAGGCTCAGACATTTTCTAGTTGCGTGACCCTGGGTGAGTCATTTAGCCCTATTTGCCTCCATGTCTTCATCTGTGAAGTGAGCTAAATAAGGAAATGACAAATCACTCCAGTATTTTTACCAAGGAAACCCGAAATGGGGTCATGAAGAATTGGACACAACTGAGCTGACTGAACAGTAACAGCCAGCATATACATACACATATATTGAGTTATACATGTGTACATACAAATATAAATATATGCACATACATGTATACGTGTACAGACATGCATGCACACATGTGTGGGTGGGTGTTATTATGACCAGATCCTAAGATTGTTATTATACAAACACGTTTATTGTACTGGATCTATGAGATGCACGGCCATCACACACAGCCACATAGATCGCCATTGCACTGGACTGTCTCTCACTAAGTCTGCAACCCCAGGTTAGTCACTCGGGACATCCAGCCTCAGTTTGCTTATTTGTAAAGTGGGGATACTGCCATTTTCACCACCTGCCGTCCTGGGCTGCTATGAAGAAAACAGGTTTTGAGCCATTGTTAAAATGCTATGGGAACTTGCTTTTTTTTGACTCCCCAGCAGAACCAACTTCAGCTCCTGATAGTTCGGTCAGATTTCAGTGCAGGTCCTAAAGAAGTGCATTTCAGGCCCTCAAACCAAGCTCCGACTTCTCTCTGGCATGACTGCTGGCCCCCCACAGGTCACCAGGCCAGATTGACAGGTCACAGCTGTTTATCTGTAGTTAGGCCACAGGGACAGATGGGGGCTGGGGGTGGGCACTGCCTTTGGGGGTAGAAACTTCAGTTCCAAACCATAGCTCTTCAGGCCAATTCTCTCCAAATGCTTCTTTTTTTACTCAAAAGGAATTTTACAATAAATTTTGAGGCTAGGAGATTGGCTTTAGAATAAAAAAAAATCACAGTCCTCTCTCTCTTTCACTCCCTCACAAATACACGCACACACACACATACACACATACACACACATGGCCAAATCTCTAAAGTAAAATTATATTTCTGCATTAAAATAAATATCCTAGTTCTTGACATAATCAGAAAGCTTTCAGTCAATCAGTAAACATTCATTAAGCATCTACTGTGTAAGGTGCTGTGCTAAGCCCTGGCTTTCATGTGTATTTGTGGACAATTTTTCTAATAGTTATTGTCTAGAAGTGGAATTGCCTGTTTAGGATGTAGTGAGTCAGGCCCTAATTAGAAGTATTCGAGCAGAGGCTGAGTGATCCTTTGTTGGGAATGCTGTAGAAGGTGATTCTTGTATGGTTGTGGTTAAGGGGCTGTATCAGCAATGCCATATTCACAATGCCTATGGAGATTACAGATATGCTGATATAATTATCCATCACAAAATATGTCATGCTTGCCATATGGGGAAATAAACTAGAAAATTTATTAAGATACCAAAAGACTGAGTCCCAAAACCAGAAGGTGAAAGCCATCAGAGTAGTTATGACATTGGCACAGGTAGATAAAGTAAAAAGCACCCACATTTTCAAGCCTTTAAAATAGAACAGGCTACCTCAGGCAAAGGTCCTCCTCTCCCCACTCACAGCAACCACCCAGCGTACGGGAAGCGCGCTCCCAGCAGCTCCGGCCCCTGGCAGTTCTCAGCAGGAGTCCTTAGCAGAAATTCTGGCTAACTCAAAAAGGGCTTTGCGCTGCCGCCACCACCACCAGCCACCGCAGGAACTCTAGTTTGGCTTCAGCTTCCTCTTGCTCTGCCTCTTCCTGCTACGTCAGCAAGTCCAATGGGGCATGGAAGATCTTTAAATCCCATAACCCTTACAGGGGCACTGGGATGTAGTGGAATGATCACTGGCTTCTCAGTCAGGTCTGCCCCCATCTCTACCTTCCTAACCTTGGGCAAATCACTTAAACTTTCTGGCTCTCACAGTAGATTGGGCTAGATGAACCCTGAGTTCTCTTCTAGCTGTAGGTCTAGGATGCTGCCCTACCACTCCCATTGAGACCTTGGTCAAGAACTTCACCTCTCTTGATTTCAGCTGCAAAACAAGGAGTTGTGTCTAAATACACCCTCAGGCCCCTTCCAGCTCTCTGTGGATGATCCATGACCTGATGGGTTCATCTCATCCTATCCTCCTGAGCCTTGGTGTTTTTTGTCTCTGTGCTCTTGACTTGGGGGTCTTACCAGTTTGAGACATCATAAGACTGTTTGGAGTTTTAAGGGGACATTTTGATTACCTTATTCAGCCACCTTTATTTTTCAGTGGAGGAAACTGAAGTCTAGGGAGTTTTTGACTTGGCTAGGGTCACATAAATAATGAGTATCAGAACCATAGTTTAAAACCAGCCCCTGATTCCCAATTCAGTGTTCACTATCAAACTACCATTCTCACTTCTTTCATAGTAATAGTAATTTTGAAAAGTTAGGATTTGATTTATAAAAATTAAATGAACACATTATCTTAAGTGAACCAAAAGAGGTTGGTATTTAAAGAACAACTATTTTGAGTTCTGTATGCAAAAGGAAGAATCAGCTTCCCAATATAGCTTTTGTATTTTTTTAATCTTCTATTTATTTAAAGCAAGGGGATTGCCTAAGGTAGATGCGTGTGTGTGTTTGTGTGTGTGAAGGCTAGAACAGTCAAGAATAAAGGCCCAGAAAGATAAAGGATGCTGTTTTCAAGTTTTAGAAAGGCACATTTGTACATAATCAGTTCAATTCAACAGACTTTTCTTAAACATTGAACTTCGAAATCTTAGGATCAGGGTTCAGATCTTGGTTTTGTTACTTTATATTTGCAGGGATTTGGAAAAATCACTTTTCTGAGCCTGTTTCCTCCTTTGTAAAATTTTAAAATTGAATTGATTGATTGCTAACTGCCTTCTAATTCTAAATCTTTTGATTTTAAAGGCACCCAGTTTTTGTTGGACATGGTAGTTAAATGCTGGGGTCCTAAAATAAAAAATCACATTCCCTGCCCTCTTAAAGGTTTACAGTCTGGGGCAGCTAGGTGGTGCAGTGAATAGAGCACTGGTCTTAAATTTAGGAGGACATGAGTTCAAATGTGACCTCAAATGAGACTTAACTATCTGTGAAACCCCAGGCAAATCACTTAACCCCATTGCTCAAGGGAGGAGGAAGAGGAGGAGGGAGGGAGTGAGAGACATTGAAAAAAACTGAGTGAATTGCAGTTATTATAGAGATCAACTGGGAAGCAAGATGGGGGGGGGGTGGCAGGGGGTGGGGGTGGGAGGAAAATACAGAGGAGAGTTAGAAATAGGAAGAAAATAAAACAGAGAAGATGCAAGGGGAGATTATCCAAGACAGAGCAGGAATCCTAGCCCCTCAGAACATAAATGCTTGCCACATTGATAGGCACTTTCAGAAACATTCCTTGATTGAAAGTAACCTTGGAGATCATTTAGACCACCCCCTTCAGCAAAGCTCAGAACTAAAAGAGGTGAAATGATGTGACTGAGCTCACAGCCGGGAGCTATGAAATGCCTAGTATATACCAGGAATAATTAACTGAGTATTTATGAAGCACCTACTATATTCTAGGTGCCATTCTAGATGAGGAATAGAAAGAATCTGGTTACTTCTATCATATGGCTACAGTCTTATCTTGGTTAGAGCGTGTTGGGTGGTGAGAAAATCTGGGAACAGGAGATGGGTTAGCAATCAATAAGAGTTACCACTGGGTTTAAGTAGGAGGGTTATCATGAAATAATTTGACCCACCTAAGCAACAAAGATCTGTTTATTGTCCTCTCCCCAGAAATTCTCATGATTGTTTAAACTTATCCCTTTCCTCCACCCATCTCTCTTTGTGATGAGCACTTTCCCCTTGAGTTATGTGCTAGGAGATCTCTCTCATGTTGGGAATGTCGTCTGCAAATAAACCCTAAACCTCATCAACCTCAGCAGTGAGTCGGGCTGTGTGACAGCTTTTTCTTGCTGCTGCTGCTACTGATAGCATTGGGTTAAAAAAAGAAATGCTCATGTTGATCCAGAGGCTTTTTGTGGGTAGAGTATAAATAATAAACCAAAAGACTAAGGCCATTTTAGGAGCTGGATGGTGTGCTATAATGGGGTACGTTTTCCAGTGCTCCTTGAGTTAAGGAACAGTTGGTAGCGTGGGAGTGACTGATTCTGTGCTCTCTCTCAGCAAGAAGCTCATCACTGCTGATGGTAACATTTTGCTGGATTCAGAGGTCAGTGGGATTCTTATTCCCCTCCCCCTTCCCATTATAATTAGTTATTAACATATTCGACCCGGATTTTTCCAGTTGGGTCAATACCATGGCTATCTTTTTTTGTTTTGTTTTGTTTTAACTAACCTGGACCAGTTTGTCCATCTCATCTAATCTCATATAATTTAGTTCTGGCACCTAACTCAATGCCTAGCACATAGTAGGCTCTTAATACATGCGCATCAGTGGATTTATTGGGTTCCTGCATTATGACCAATTTGCATTCTATCAGAACACACCCTAACTGTAAGCATTGTATCACAGTGAAAGGGATTGCCTCAGAGTACGGTGGGTTTTTTCCCATTCTTTTCTCATTATGTATGATGGTTAGATAGTACAGAGATGCTGGTTCTCGTGCACTGAACATCTGGGACATATTGTGGGTAGATTGCTGGGTTTGAAGTCAGAAATACCTGAGTTCCAAACTTTCCTCAGTTTCCACACTTTCTAGCTGTGTGATCCTGAGTAAGTTACTTACCCTCTCTGGGTTTTGGTTTCTTCATTTATAAAACACAGGGATTGAACTCCGTGGCCTCTTCTAACTCTAAATCAGTGGTCCTATAAGACTTTCTAATAACCAGAACTATCACTGGATTGAATGACCTTCCTGGGGGAGGTGTCTAGAGGGAACTCTTTCTAGTGCCTTCATTCTATTGATTATATCCAATTTATCCTTTCTATATATTGTTCATAATCTGTCATTCTCATGTTTTCTCCCTATTATTCTGTGATTTCTCTGGGAGGAGAGACTGCCTTTCATCTGTGTGTGTGTGTGTGTGTGTATGTATCCCTACTGCTTAGCACTTAATAAATGCTTGTTGATTGGTCAGTTTTAAATTGTATACTGGGTCCCTCCAACTCTCAGATTCTGGGTACTAGATTTTCTTTTCTCCTTTCTCCTCTATTCTTCCATTTCCTTCTGTATCACTTCTCTATTGAAACAATAGAAGAGAAAGGAGTTCTTCTGAAGCAGTCCAGCTGACATGCTATTAACAACCTTCAGCAGCTATCTGACATTTGGAGCTTGGACTCTCTAAAATTTAGGGAACTCTCTGTGACTATAAGCTGCAAGGAGGTGGCTACCTGCATTAGTGGAGGTCATTTCTTCATTCTAGAGTTCACTATACCAGTCACAGGTTGAGTCTCTTTGCAATTAGACCTCTTCTCTTTGGTGCATATACACTTTCTCACCCAGGAGAGTCCAGAGAAAAATGGTACTGTGGGCTAATGTTGTCTATTTGGCTAATATCTAGTTATCTGAATCCAGTAGCCACAAGATTATTATTCATGGTAGTGTTCTTTTCATTTCACATTTCATAGAAAGGAATAATCCTGGAATAATTCATGAACCCACTGTTACTTTATATTAATGTCTGGCAGATTTTTAATATTATTCAACCCTTCTCAGTCTCAATTTCCTCATCTGTAAAATTGGTGCCTAAAACAAGTCATTTTTTTTTCCTTTTTGGAGGGGGGAAGGTAGCACAATTGGGGTTAAGTGACTTGCCCAACATCACACGGCTAGTTTTTTTGTGTTAAGTGTCTGAGGCCAGATTTGAACTCAGGTCCTCCTGATTCCAGGGCTGCTGCTCTATTCACTTCACTACATAGCCTCCCCCAAGAAGTTTTTAAAAGGACTGACAGTAGTACCTTCCTCAAAGATTTATTGTGAGAATTAAATAACATGTAAAGAACTTTCTAGACCTCAAAGTACTATAGAAAGGTAAGCTATTAAGAATATTTTGATTGTTATCAGTTATATGATCTTATTCTTGTTGTCTTTTAATATGGAATTCCAATAGAAATAGTCTTGAGAGAAGTTGCTATTCTAACATTATTCTGTTATATTCAGTGTTCATCACCCAATTGCTTATCATTATTAATTATCTGCCATTTCACTAGCACCATGTGTTTTCTCACTTGCTTTGTTTTCTATCTGTTATTTAACTCTGCAAACAACTCCACGAGCTGTTCGATATCAAAGGATGGCCAGCTCGAGAGGGCTCTTCTGTTGGTTTGGACAATGAGTTATAAAAATAAAATGAAACAAAAGATCATGAAAGGATGTTGTTAAGCTAGAAAACAATGCCAGAGTAAAATAACGAGTTTGGGATTAAATGGGAAAAATCATTGCTACGGCCACCTGCTCTCCCTGATGGTTTCTCCAGGAAAGACTGGCTTATCCTCTCACAACACCCAGTCAGGCTCTGTTTCCATGTGAGAACCAGTGAAAGGAAGTAAAGGAGGATAACCCAGAGAAAAGAAACCAACAGAGGATGGGAGATGGTATTGTGATTACCATCTTCGCTATTTGAAGGGTTATCATGTGCCAGAGGGCTTCAGCTTGTTCTCTTTGGCCCCAAGGGACTGAACTAGAAGCAATGAAAAGGAATTGGAGGCAAATTGTGGGTCAAACTAAGAAAAGACTTTGTCCCAAATGGACCTGTCTATAAGTGGAATGGAATGCCTCAGAAAGTAGTGAGCTCCCCATCTCTGCAGATCTTTGGTCAGAAACTAGCAGATGACTTATCAGTGATGTCACAGAGAAGATTTCTCTTTGTATAGATGTTAGACTAGGTGATCTGAGGTTCTCAGGGTCCATGGTCTCACTCTAGATTTTTAGCCTTTATGTCCACTGAAGGGGAAAACCTCTGTTGGGTCCATGACCAGGTCATCCAGGCAGAACAGAGAAGGCTCTGCTTTTTCCCCTCCTAAGAAGCCACAAAAGTTGAGATGACAAGGGGCTTTATAACATGTCATGCTTTTAAATGTGAGCTGGAGAGCACAGCTTGACTTGACAGACCCCATTTGTTTTGCAGTCAGAGACAGGGGGAGAAATCTTTTTTTTTTCACTCAGAAGCTGAACAGATTTGGTACTAAAGCCATCAGATATCTATGGAAACCCACAGTACTATTTTTAGTTATGTCTCACTTAATACCAAGCAAGAATATGCTGTTTTTGATTGAGATTGCAAAACTAGAGAAGCATCTTGGGCGTGAACATGCAAGAATGACCAGATGGGAGCCAAAGAAAATCAGAGGAGCATTGCAGAAACTGGGTGGGGAGAAGACAGTAGATGTGAGGGGAAAACTACCCGTCTCCTCCTTCTCATCAAGGTTCTTCACCATCATCATCATCTTCATCGTCATCATCATCATCATCATCATCATCTTCATCATCATCATCTATAGTATGTTAAAGTTTGTGAAACGTGTCTCATCATATCCTCACAGCATCTCTGTGAGGTAAGCGTCATTATTATCACCATTTTACAAATGAGGAAACTAAAGCTGAGAGAGGTAAAGGGTTTTGTGCAGCGTCACATAGGTAACACATGACTGAGGCAGAATTTGAACTCAGAACTTTCTGATTCTGAGTCCAACATTTTATCTACCATAACACATTATTATCATTGATGTTGCTAATTGTTAAAGCTCCTTGAAGGTTACGATTGTTTCATTCTTTGTGCTTGTATCCCCTAGCACCTAGGACAGTGGTCTTAGCAGATGTGTCCTACACATACTTGTATATTGGTTGATCTTCATTATTCGCCCCCCACCCCCTCCCTGGAGGAAGTACAGCCATATTCTTTACATTAAATAAATACTGCTGAACCTCAGAGTGGTGAAGGAATGTATTCTCAATCACATGACTAGTAAGTAGCAAAGCTGCAAACTTGGAAAATGTTCAAGCATGCTCTTTGAGAGGAAAAAATAAAAGATGTGGGCAGGGTAAGCCTGAAAACCAGTTATGCTATAAGCAATGACAGAGGGAAGAACAAAATCCATGGAGATTTTCAGTGTGATGGTGTAGGGTTCAGTTGTTGAATCCTGGCAAAGTGGCATCTTTAGGAGGCAGCAGGGATATGTCTGATGATTGTCATGTTGCTGTTCAATGGATATCATGCTAGGACATGTGATGTCATAGGATGACTTTTTTTTTTTTTACTTTTTTCCATATCATCCTGAGCTTCATACATCCTTTTTTAGCTCTCCTGGTACCTGAGCTTGCCTCTAGTCAGCTTCTTTGCCTTCTTTCATCCACACGATAGGCGAGGTTAGGCTCAGAGCTGGTAGGGACCTTCGAGAGCACCTATTCCACATTCTTCATTTTATCTATGAGACGACTGAGTCACAGAGAAGAAAAGGCATTTGCCTAAGATTCCACAGCTAGGAAATAGCAAAAGCACAATTTTGAACGTAAGTCCTCAGGTTCAAAATCAAGTATTCTTTCCATTCTTACTGGGCAACTCCTACCCTTTGGCATTTATGACATCTCTGTGTGATGTCACTTTGGCATTGGCAGTCACTATTTATTTATGGCTATGTCCTAGATTCCTGGTGCCCCAATTCCTTCACCTCTTCTTGAATTATCTATTAATTATGCCTATTAGAATGTGAGCCACCCCACAAAGAATCCATTCAATATCCTGTGTTCTCTTGACATTACATGGGTACAAATGGAGCAACCAGTCTTTCTAAAGTCCAGCCCATTATGTATTTCCTTGCAAATATTTAGTATGATTTCACTTCTATGGAAGTGAATAATATAATGTAGACTATTCATATCCACCATATATCTCTGCTGCCCTTTGGGTGATTTTCAACTGAAATCCTTTGGTAATCCTATATGTTTTTCTATGCTTCTCATTCATACAGTAGAATGATGTTTTTTTTTTTCAAATTAGTCTAGAGCTATGCAGTGTGATATAGAGAAAAGTGTCCTGACTCATGGGTCAGAAGACTGGATTCAGGTCTTACCTCTGGAACTTACTTTTGTGACTCTGGGAAAGTCATATGACCTCTTTGAATCTCAGTTGCCTCATCTGGAAGATGAAAGGGTTGGACTGGATGATCTTGAAAGGCCCTTCTAGACATAGATGTATGGTCTTATGAGTTCACTTAATCAGTACAAGGGATTCCCAGTGTGGAAATTTCCTCTATCAATACAGATTAGACAAGTCATCAGCAACTTGTATAAAGATATAAACTATAATTTATATAAACTATAAAGAGGTACCCTAAGCACCTTTTGATATATTATAAAGTCATAGGTTATGACTTTATAATAACTGTAAAATTAAGTGACATGTCTGTGGTCACAGAGATTGTTTTATAAAAAGGTAAGATTTGAATCCAGGTCATTCATGTTCAAAAGCCAACCCTCACTCTACAATGACATGCTTCCTTTCTACCGGAAGAACACCATTTGGAACAATAAGATTTTGTTCTCATCAGATGAATTAGCAGTAGGAGGCAGTCAGAGGCAGATATATGGGACTTCCTTGCCTAGGAAAAGGGGCCCCTAAGTCTCCAGGTATTGATAGACTCTTGGGAGGAAGAATACATTCCCCAGCTGCTTGATAATTTAGGATTTGGATCTGCATAGGCCTTAAAACTAGTTATGGTCTTAAGGGTCAGAAGCTCAAGCCAAGATCACTTAGAAACAAAACATAAAAATAGAAGCATCTGATCCAGGTCAGTTGCCTGGGGATGAGAAAACTCAAGTTGACTTGATGGCTGGCGTCAGTTATGGGAAGGCCTATTGGTGAAACTTGGAAAGAGGCCCTTTTAGGTTTCCTGTCAGGAGTGAATTCCTATGAAGGCAGTCCAAAATTGGACTGAGCAGCTTTGGGAAGCTATGTGTTCCCCCCTCCTTGGGGGTCTTCAGTCAGGGGCTAGGTAAGTTTGTATTTGTGGTAGTGGGTCTGCCTTTAGGGGGATGGACTAGGATGGTTGGTCCCTGAAAGACCTTCTAACTAAAACTCTGTGATCCTCTATTAAGCTAGTACAGAATTCAGGGTCCAGAGGTCTTTCAATTGTCATTAGGGACACTAGACTTTTATACTGTTAAGTCAGCAGTTTTGTGATGGAAGTGTGATGCCTCTGGCTTACAATGTGCACATTTATTGAATGTATCTGATTCTGGATTGTGTTATTAATAATTTTATAGCAAAAGTACAGCTATTCAGACTTAAAGAGGAACTGAGACTTTTAGGATATCTGCGTGTAACATATACATATTGTTTGTATACACATAAACAATGCGTGTGTATGTCTTGCCTGCTTACCTAGACGACAGGCTCCCACATTTTTCTCTCCACCCCCTGCTTTTCTGTAAACCTTTCCATACCTATTATTGTTCCTCATAACTACTATATGAGATAAGTGCTATTATTATCTTCACTTTACAAAGGAGGAACCTGATATAACTGACTTTCCCAGAATTCCAGCTTAGGTCTTCCTGACATCACATTCAGTGTTCTATCCACATCGTGTTGCCCTCTTAAAAATAATATTAATGTCTAACAGTTTTATTGTTGTTCAATCCTTTTAGTCATATCTAACTCCTCATGACCCTGTCTGGGGTTTTCTTGGTAAAGATACTAGAATTATTTGCCCTTTCCTTCTCTAGCTCATTTTACAGATAAGGAAAGTGAGGCAAACATGGTTAAGTGACTTGTCCAGGGTCACATAGCCAGTGTCTGATACCAGATTTGAACTCAGGAAGATGAGTCTTCCTGACTCCAGACCCAGTGCTCTATCCATTGCACCATCTAGCTATCTAAACTAACATTTATATAGAGCTTTAAGATTTGCAAGATGATTTACATAAGCAAGGAACTAAATCCTAGAGTTTACCATGCATGTGCATATAAGTTCTTGAATCCAAGGATGCCCCTGTAGTCACTAGGATACATTCTCCTCTGTCTCTCCTCCCTCTCCCTCTCCCCCTCCATCTCTCCTCTCTGTCTCTGTCTCTCTCTTACTTTCTCTGTCTCTCTTACTGTGTGTATGTATGTGTGTATCTCTTTCTGCCTCTGCACATAGTGGGTGCATAATATATTTTCATTGCCTTCCATTGAATCTCCTTTGCTGTAGAGTATAGAAGCTGCTGGGTGGGCTTCTTCACAGGCTATTAAAATACAAACATTTTCAATCCTTGGCATAAAGAAATAGGGAAAACCATCTCTCCCTGTGGTTAAATGACTACTGCAGATTTTCCCCTTCCCTATGCTATAAAAATGTGTTAGAAATTGGCTTTTTCAGTGGATAGTGTTAGGGTGCCAGTATATTTGCTTTGAACTTGGGCAGAATTGAAGGGGAACATAAGACCTTCTCATCGGTACATCTGATTGCTGAGAACAAATTGTTAAGTATTTTTATGCCTTAAATATAATGAGATACAGTGAAACTGTCATTAGATAGTCCTCATTTAAGAAAGTTGTATGTGCGTATGTGTGTGTGTGTGTGTGTGTGTGTAAAGTAAGGTTGGGGGGGTGGGCAACGAGGTAAGTTTTGGTCACCTACTCACAGGATTTTGAACACATTCCAGTGGAAGAAGGAAGTTTCCAAGAGTCAATTTGACTAATATTTGTTAAGCTCCTACTATGTGCCATGCATGGTGGTAGACCGTGGGGATACAAAGACCAAAGCTAACAAATCCCTGCCCCCAGTGAACAACTATTCTACTGGAGAATTCTTGAAGTCTGGTTAATGTCTGAACCTGGCTGAGACGAGGGGCTTCTACACAGGGTCACGGTGCTTGATCATCTGCAGAGTGGGGAAGAGAAGATCTCGCTCAGAATTCTAGGCAACCTCCATTCATGTCTCTAGGAGGCCATTCTAACAGGAGTGGCTCTCTCTGAGCTTGTGTGGAGGTTCTGGAATATGAATCGCCTGATTGTGAAGGAAGGAGAGAGTGACCCACTGAGATATCACAGGAGGTGAAGGGGAGAGGAGGCTTCATTGGAATCTGGGTTCATATCCCGGCTCTTAACTCTTGTGGCACCTTGTACAAAATTAGTTAATATTTCTGGGCCTCAATTTCTTCATTTACAAAATGAAGGGGCGGAGACAGCTGGGGCGCAGTGAATAAAGTGCCAGCCCTGGAGTCAGGAGGACCTCGTTCAAATCTGACCGCAGACACTTAAAACATTTACTAGCTGTGTGACCTTGAGCAAGTCACTTAACCCCAAATGCTCTGTTTTCCCCCTCCAAAAAAAAAAAAAAGAAAATGAAGGGGTTGAACTGGATGAGCCTGTAAGGTCTCTTTGTACTCTCAAGCTATAAAGGAAGAAAAGCACTTATTGTGTGCATGCACTCATGTGCACACACACACACACACACACATTGTTGCACCAACAATGCTGTGTGTGTGTCTTTCCCTTTGAACTGCCCTGTGATTTCCTCTGCATATTTTCATAATGTTTCATTGATGCGCTTTTCTTTTTTCAGGACCCCTTCCCCTTTTGCATCGCTCTCACTACCCCCTTCCTCCAAAAAAAAATAATCCCTCTACTTTCAAGAAAATATAGTCAAGTAAAGCACAGCTGTGTGTTATTGGTCATGTCTGGAAATATATGTCTCATTCTGCACCTAAACCCATCATGAGATGAGCAACATGCTTCACCACTGATCTTCTGAAGTCATGATTAGTCATTACATTGACCAGACTGTTTTCCTAAATGATGTGATCGCTACATAAAAATGGCCTAGGTCTGCTCACTTGTCCCTTCATCAGTTCTTCCTAAGGTTCTCTGAATCTATTCCTTTCAGCAGTTCTTGTAGATCTGGGATTTGGGGCAGATTTCATGCTTAATAGACATCAACAGTGTTCTCTGGTAGAGGGGGAAAAAAACGCAATTTAATCTTAAACTACCTTAATAGAGATAGGAAGGAAGGAAGGAAGGAAGGAAGGGAGGGAGGGAGGGAGGGAGGGAAGGAGGGAGGGAAGAAGAAAAAAGTGAATAAAAAAGAAAGAAAAAAGAAGGAAAGAGAAAAGGGTGGAAAGAATGAGAGAAAGAAATGAAGGAAACAAAGAAGGAAAGAGAGAGAAAAAGGACAGAAAGAGAAAAAAATATGTGGACAGTGAGGAAGGTGGTAATCCTGTTGCACTGCGCCATCTGGAATAATGTGTCAAATGGAGGGCACCACATTTCAGGACATTGAAAAGGTGGAATGTGACCAGGATAGTGAGGGGTTTGTTTATGAGTATGTGTTATGAGTATCCATTGTCCAAATGGGAGACATTTAGCCTAACTACCTAAAAACTTAGAAGTATCCAAAATGCCTTGGATGGGGGAGTGGTGGTTAGTTCCCCATCCTTGGTCATTTTAGGGCAAAAGCTGAATGATTGAACTATCTTAGAAGCAGTCATGTGCTGAAATCAGCTCATATAGGTTCTCATTGATTATTAAATTTCAGTATGAGCATTTATATCTTGTAAATCAGCAAAAAACTACAAATTAGTGATTTTGTTGATTGTTTTGTTGATTGTCTAGACTTAAGAAAACAGTGGGGGAAATGGTAGTAAAACAAATGATACAAATATTTTGTACATTTGTTTCTTTTTTCACTGAGAGCTTGTTGTTAAACATATACCAGCACACCCTTCAACTTTTAGTTGAACCACTGCTGAGGTGATACTGTGGAAAGGATTCCTGGTTCTGTCATATGATGAGAGATTTAGAGGAGGATGGGATATTCAAGGTCTTCTAGTCCAACTTTTGATTTTAAACTTGGGGACTATGCATCCTACAAAGGGGACACACAGGGAAGCTGGTATTTGAATTCAAGTCCTCAGATTCTAAATCAAACATTCTTTCTGCTGTATCATGTTATTTCCTAGGGAAAATCTGAGCTGCTGTCTATCTTCGTGATTCCCTGATTCCATGACTATGAAACCAAACAGGTCTTGATGTTGATGGTGTCATAGGGAGGAAACAATGACAATCTTATTCTTAAAATTCCTTGTGAAATCAATGCCCTTTTAAATATTGCTTTCACCTTTCAATGACTGCCTTACTGCTCCAACAGAGACATCCATTGTAACAAAGAACAATGGATAAACAAAAAAATCAAGATGTTGGTCCCCTTTGGCAAGGTATGCCTCATTCTGCTCCCATAGTCCACCACCACATCCTTTTGCAAAGAAGAGCAAGGCATGGTCATGGCAGAGTATCCTGAGGGGAATTTGCCCTTGTATTGGCAACACATTTAATTAATTTATGTGCTTAGCAGCAGCAACCCAGGTGTCTAGATTGCAGATCAGACCTTTAGGTAATGACCTTAGATATTTCTTGCCTTCTCCCTGCTGGGTTACATATACTGAGTCCATATTAAAAACAACAACAAAGACACTTTTTATTGATCCTTCTCTATTATGGCTATGTGAATCTAAGTTAAGGGACAGCCACACAAATGACATATTTCAGCAAGCATGCCCCAGTTTCTGCAACAAAGTCATAAACTTGGATTTAAGAAAACTTGGATTTGAATTCCACATGACACAAGCTGTGTGATCCTGGCAAATCAATTAGTCTCTCTGTGACTCAGTTTCCCTATCTTAAGATGATGGGGCTGGACTCAACAGCTTCTTATCTCTCTTTTAATCTAAGTTTATGACCTTTTAATTCTGATAGTGGTGTTAATGCTTGGGTTAAAAGTAAAATTAAAAAAAAAAAGATGCACATGTTTCTTGGGCTAGATTTTCTATGTTACTTCTAATAAAGAAAGTTAGTCCTGCGACCCTTCTTTGTGTCAGTTCCTAGCCACTTGAGTAAACGGAGAGAAAATGAGTCCCCTGTTATCTCTTGCAAGCTGTCAGCTTCCTCTCTTTCAGCGTTCTTGGGAGAATACGAAGTCTGCTTCTGTGCTCACTGACCTTTTTTCTCTCTCAACGGGAAGGGATAAATGGGGTAAGAGCTGGAAGGTAACCAGAAGTGAAATTATATTGGCTATTGTAAAGTGAAGGTAAACCGTCTTCCCCAAGTGCTGTTCCATCCCTTCCCCCCACTTCTTCCACTCTCCACTTTGGGTTCAAAACAAGCACTCCATTGTCAATCCCTTTCCTTGGCTCCAGGAGGAAGAGGCTCCTTCCTTGGTACACCATCTAGAAAATAAAGCTTCCTGGTACACTGGGGGACAGTGGAGGCTTCATGGTCTTAGAAGACCTTGTTGTCGGTCAGTTGATTGTTGTGTCCAACTCTTCATGACTCTGGGTCATACTGTCCATGGGGTTTCCTTGGCAAAGACACTGAAGTGATTTGCTATCTCTTTCTCCAGTGGATCGAGGCAAATAGTGGTTAAGTGACTTGCCCAAGGTCACATAGCTAGTAAGCTTCTGAAACTGGATTTGAATTCAGTTCTTCCTGACTCCAGACTCAGCGCTCTATCCACCCCCTCCTTACATGAACTGAACTATGAGTAATTTTAGTTGAAGTTGGAAGACTCTTGGTCAGACAGGAAGTGACCACCCTAGGGAACCTTAAGCTTTATCTAGGACTCCCTTAGGTGGCACCAGCAGCTGACTCTCACCTGGCCCCTGCTGGGATGATCATTCCCTGGTCCTGCCCAGCATGCCTAGGCCCCAGCTCAGCTGGCTTCCCAAGAGCCCAGGGAGTCCAGCCAGGAATGTCAGTGGGTTTCTGCAGCAGCACATTTCTCCAGATCAGCATGGCCTTCTGATGTGCTGTTATGCCAAGGTACTGGCCAGACCAGGAGCCAATCAAGATGGATTGAAATTATGCACAAGATTGAGGGCTCACTGCTCCAGCTCTGCTGGTTCGCTTGAGGCAAGTAGAAGAAAGTGCCTGGGGCTTAGAATCCTAGGATTTAGAGTCAAGAGGGGCCTTATTTGTTCTATAAACCAGAATACCTAACCTGGGGAGATTTCAGGGGGGTGTGTAAGCTTGAATGGGAAAAAAAAAACTAACCGCACATACAAAAAAACCCCAACATATCTTTGTTTTCATTAACCTCTAACTAGAACCAAGTCTTTACTTCATACTTCTGAATTTAAAAAAATATATATAATTCTGAAAAAGGGCCCATAGTCTGCACCAGACAGTCCAAGGGGTGCTGGACACAGGGAAAGATTAAGGACTTTTGACGTTGACTGACTGCTTCATTTTACAGAGTAGTAAACTGAGGTTTGAATACAAAAGGTGATTAAAGGACAGCAGATCAAAAACATGGGAGGGGAAACAGTGGACTACTAGTGAGAGATAATGATGTCCTAGGTCACGAGTAGTACACGGCTAAGCTGGAAGGGACCAGAAATTCTGAGAACTCTGGACTCACTTCTGGAAAGGACATGGGAAGCTCTGGAGTCCAACCCCCTCTTCCTATAGATGAGGGAACTGAGGCTTGAGTGAAGCAACTTTCCCCAAGATTCCATGTTCCTATTATTCATGGTTTTGTTGTTCAGTCATTGCAGTCATGTCCAACTCTTTGTAGCACTATTTGGAGTTTTCTTGGCAGAGACACTGGAGGGATTTGTGATTTCCTTCTCCAGCTCATTTTACAGATGAGGAAACTGAGGCAGAGTTAAGTGTCTTGTGCAGGGTCACACAGGTAGTGAGTATCTGGAGTAGTTGGAAGGTATTTCTGATTCCAGATACGATGTCTTTCTTTGGTGCCACCTAGATGCCCCCTTATATACATACATACACACATGCACATATACACATGTGTATATGTATATGTATGCACACATGTATACAATGTATGTTTTGCATGCATGCGGCACTTCTATGGATATCCACACATGCACACATTATATAAACACATGTATACACACGTATGTTTGCACACATGCAACACATCTATGGATGTCCACATGTGCACATAAATATTCTCTTGTATGTAGTTATACATATATGTATAACACATGTATGCAAGGTAATTCACTTGCATTTGTATGTATGTGTACACATGTACATAAAATAACCCCAAGTATGTGGAGAGAGGCTCTAGCAGTTTGAGAATTCTGGAAAGGTTTGAGGTAGAAGGTAAGTGCTTGTGGGGAGGGACAGAAGCATTTATTAAGCACCTGCTCAGTCCCAGGCACTGTGCTAAATGCTTTGCAGGCATTATCTCATTTGACTTTAAAGGGAGATACATATTCTAAGAGGAGGAAGTGAGAAGGGGAATGCATTCACAGATTGCACTTTGGAAGGACAGCTCTTGGAAGGGTAAAGCTACTTGGATTTGATCCTCAAAAAACCAAACAATTAAAAAACAGTGTTTGGAAAATGTTGCTATAGTCATGAGGCTGACAGGTTCAGTAACTTGGTGAGGGTCTAAAGTGGCATTTGAACTCAGGTCTTGAAGCCCTGAGTTCTAGCTACTCTACCTAATACTTCTTCAGAGCATGGTCCTTTAAACCACCTGGAAAGGTGGATAGTGCTTTCATTATCCCCATGTTATGGACAAGGTAACTCAGGCTCACAGAGGTTACTGTCACCTAGCAAATAAGGGGTTAAACTGGGATGTGAGCCCAGGCATTCTGTCTTCTGCTCCAGTGTTCTGTTATTGTTTCCTTATAGTCCTTCTCTCAGATCCTCACCATAACAGATTTTTAAGAAAAAAAATATGATAATAAAGGACATTTTAAAAAAGTGTGATCTGTATTTTCTTTGTAATTAGCCAAGGTGATTAGAAAATCCTTTCCAGCCCATTTTGATTTTCTTAGCTGCAGTTTATAAAATGTCCTCTTTTCTTGATGGTTACCCTTCAAGTGTGCAAGAGGCCTTGATTAGAGGGAGTCAAGGGATTTATTGTGTGTTTTTAAAAATACCTGGTGTGATTGAGTGGGGTGACGGGAAGCCAGAGAGGCGAGGGGTGAAAGGTCAGCTCTTGAAAGCTATAAAAAGAATCTTCTTCAACCAGAGCCCAGGAACAGATGTTCTGAGGACAAATCCTTTATCAGGCCAGGGCTGAAGTCACTGATCGTCACCTTTAGTCTAGAATCGATTTTATATATATTTTTTAAAAGTCATGAATCTCCTAAGATACACTCAAAGATACACTTTTTTTCTTAAAGAAAAGACATATCATTAAGGCTGCTGCTCTTTCTAGTCTGCTATGCATTCTGTTACTCTTTTATAATGAGAAATATAAAGAAGTCCATGTCAGCTAAGGACAGTCTCTGCTTATGGGACTGGTTAATCTCTTCTCTCAGTGGCAACTTTATCTTCTTGTCTGCCATCTATAAGGACATCAAGGGGGATTCCTATCTTTGGAATCTGCCCAAGTTTTCCCTCTTCAAATCCTCCTCTCTGAATTATTTTGTATGTATGTTACATTCAGTTAGTCAAACACATCAATTCTGATATATATATATATATATACGTGCATGTGTATATGTAACATATATACACTTTACATTGTTACATATATGTATACCTATATCTGTGGCTATCTCTATATCCATCCATCCATCCATCCATCCATTAATCCATTAGTCTATCCTTCTATCTCTTTATCTTTCTGTCTGTTCATCTATCCATCAGTCTGTCTGCCTGCCTGTCTATTTGTCTCTCTCTGTCTCTGTCTCTCTCTCTGTCTCTCTCTCTCTGTCTCTCTCTCTGTCTCTCTCTGTCTCTCTCTGTCTCTCTCTCTCTCTCTCTCTGTCTCTGTCTCTCTCTGTCTCTCTCTCTCTGTCTCT
>NW_027185720.1:9899166-9914472 GCF_028583685.1 Petaurus breviceps papuanus | reverse complement strand
CTCTCTCTCTCTCTCTCTCTCTCTCTCTCTCTCTCTCTCTCTCTCTCACTCTATCTATCGAGATTGATTTGTGTACATGTCATTATATTCCCCAGTGGAATATAAGCTCTTTGAGGTCAAGAACTATTTCAGTTTTTTATTTCTATCTCCTATTCCTAGAATAATGACTATCATTCATTCATTTATTGAACAAGTATTCATTATTTACTCACTATGAATTAGGTCTTTCATTAAGCCCTGGAGATATAAATTAAAAAAACCCCAACACATACATACCCAACATATACATACATTATATGTAACATGTAACTAATTATATAGTATATATGACACATAATAGATGCTTAATCAATGTTTATTGAATTGTTCATTGAATTTCAGATAGATGGTGCTGTGGGGCTTTGGCCTCTTGGGCACTGTTAGTCTAGTACCCATAAATAGATTGACCTTTATGTTCATTCTTTCCCTCTGCCACCTCCTCCCCCAGTCTCCATCTCAGAGTCCTGGAAGGGTTGGCTAAGGATCGCAATGCAGGGAAATAATAAGCAAATAAAATGTCTAGGGCAGGGGTTCTTAAATTTTTTGGTGTGTCATGGACCCTTTTGGCAATCTGGGGAAGCCTGTGGGCCCCTTCTCAGAATAATGTAATGTTTAAAATAAACAACATGAGATTTCAGAGGATTCAATATAGTCATCACAGTTAAAACAATTCATGATCTGCAGTTTAAGGACCCCTGGTCTAGGTCCTGTTTTCTTTCCAAATGATTAGGAGACCCTTCCCATTAATCAGATTCTCTCCTGATTACCTCATTACATAGCAATAATATTATTAATCCTATAGCAAGTTAAAACCTACAAATTTCTTTTTCCAAGTAACAACCTTATGGGGGTAAATAGTGCTGATAGTATTTTTCTCCACTTTAAATATGGATAAACTAAGATTCAATGAAGTGATATCTGGGGCAAATCACTTTTAAATCTTAGGTTATAAACTCAAGGTCTAGTTAGGACTTGGACCAAGGTGTCTTGACTGGAGAACAGCTCCTGTCCAGGAAAGGCCATTGGGCTTGAAGTCATAAGATGAGTTCACATCTCATTTCCACAACTTACAACTTGAATGACCTTGGGAAAATTGATTTCCCTCCCTGGTCTCAGTTTCCTTGTCTGTAAAATGAGGACAATGGTCTAATCACTAAGACTAAAAGTCATTGTCCTTCAAAAGTTTGGTGCCCTTGGTTATATACCTGGCTACCTTTACTCTTTTAGCCCTACCTTGTAGCAAATAAAAACAATAATGCAAAATCAACTGATACAATTAAAACAATGGACCTGATGGTGTGTGGATGACACCATTTTTTCCTTCCTCATCATCCTCTTCTTCCCTGGCAAACAGAAATAGGTCATAGAACTAAAACTGGAAAAGGCCCCATTGACCATCTACACCAACACTGTCGTTTTACAGGTAAGGAAACAGTGGTCCAGTGAGTTAAGTAACTTCTCCAATGTCATATAGCCAGCAAAAGCCAGGGGTGCAATGTGAGCTCAGCTCCTTTGACTCCAGAGTTCTTTCACTTTCTTTTCCATTGGGTCAAATTAGTTGTTAAATTATCTCAGAATTTTGCTTTATTTATGCACCTATTCATACAGATATGTCCACATTTCTCTGAACTCCCCATTCCTTATTTCTTACTATAATACTCTATTATATTTATATATCATAATTTAACCGTGCCCCCAGTCAATTGGCAACCACTCTGCTTTCAGTTTTTGTTGCTGCAAAAATCCTTCCCTGAATATTTTGGCATATATTGGAGCTTTCTTTCTGTCTGACATCCTTGGGTTATATACCTAGCAAAGGGGGAATGTAGGGTTAAAATATGGACATTTGAATTACTTTTCATGAATAATTGCTGATTGCTTTATGCAATATTTGTTTAAATTCTCAGATATACCAACAACGTACTTAGTGTTTCTGCCTTACCAGAGCTGAAAGTGTGTGTGTGTATGTGTGTGTGTTTGTGTGAGAGAGAGAGACAGAGAGAGAGAGAGAGAGAGAGAGAGAGAGAGAATTTCTGCCAATTTTGTGAGTTAGATGAAACCTCAGTTTCAGTTTCATTTTCATTTCTCAGTTATTTTGAGCATAATTTTTAGTAGTCCTGATAGTTTGCATTTCTTCTTCTGAAAACTATCTACTCACATTACTTAATATACTGTAGTTCTTAATCTTATGTATTTATGTCTACCTTGCATATATCTTGGATATCAGACCTTTATCAGCAATATTTGCCTCTCTTTTTCCAAACCAATAGTTTGTTTTCATATTCTAGTCATGTTAATTTTCTTCATAAAAAGCATTTTAATTTCATATAATTGTAATGGTTTGTTTTGCCTCTTATGATCACTACTCTTCCTTCTTTGTTTAGTATTTCTATCCTTAATCATATTTATGACTATACCACTTGTCTCCTTATTTTTTTCCTTTTTGGTAATATAATTTTTATACTTAATTACTAAGATTTTTTTTAATCCATTTGGAGATTTTGGTGCATATGGTATAAGGTGATGCTTTAAACTTAATTTCTCTCAAATTGCCTTCTAGTTTTCTCAGGAGTTCTTCTCAAACACAGTCCTTTGCTCAGTAATCTATGTTCTCAGTTTTTTAAGCACTGTGTTATTGCTTTAAACTGATTTTTGTTTTTATTTATCAAGTTCATTTGACTGATCTACTTTAATTTTTAGAATGAGCACATAAAATGTTAATTATTACTACTTCATAATATAGTTTGGAATATATTCATTCTTAAATACCCCCCCTTATTTTTTTTTGAGATTCTAAACTTTTTGTTCCTCTAAATGATTTTTGCTCTTATCTTGTCTAATTCTATAAACCATTCTCCTGGTAGTTTGGTAGAGTACTAACATTTAAAATGAATTTTGGAACTTTCATAAGTTTTATCTTACTGGCATGGGCCAACTATATAAAAAGAATATTATTCTGATGATACAGCTTTCTTTGTTCTGGTAAAACATGTTGTTTTTGGGGTGGCTAGGTAGTACAGTGAATAGAGCACCGGCCCTGGAGTCAGGAGGATCTGGGTTCGGATCCGGCCTCTGACACTTAACACAAAAACTAGCCATGTGACCTTGGGTAAGTCACTTAACCCCAATTCCCCTACAAAAACAAAAGGCAAAAAAAAACATGTTGTTTTTATATTAATCCTGTGTATGTCTTGGTAGTTTAGTTCCCAAATATTTTATTCATTTTGTAGTTATGTGGGCTAGAATTTCTCTCATCATTTCTTCCTAGCTTTTATTAGCTCTGTATCCAAATGCTGATAGTTTGTGTATTTTTATTTTTTATCTTGCTACCTAGTTGAACCTAAAAATCTGCTAAATTAGCTTCTTTGCTGATTCTCTGAGGTTTTCTAAGCAAACCATCATTTTATCTCAAAATGGGGGGGGGCACAGAATTTCCTACTTTGGTGTCCTTTTTAAATGTATAATCAGTAAACTTCTTATTATGGGTTTACACTTCCCCACAGATAGAGGTCAACCAGAAAGATTAGAAGCTTGTTTTATAAGAATTGATTGAAGGAGCAAGTATTGTTTATTTAGACTTCAGCAGAGAAAATAGGAGAAAATACTTTCTTTAGGTATTTTAAGAATTATTACATAGAGTGGGATCAGACTTATTTAGCTTGAGAACAGAAGTAGGAACAGTGTGGGGGAATTAATAGGAAGGAAGATTTAATTTCAATGTAAGTGAGAAAAATGCTTCCTAATAATTAGAATAGTGCAAAATATGAATTCTCCATTATTAAATAGGTATTTAAGTAGAAACTGGTGGTTCATTTATTGGGGGTTGATGCTGAGGAGAACCATGTTATCAGGGATTAGTCTAGGTGACTTCTAGGGTCCTTTCCAACTCCATATATGATACTCCATTGACATATATTTGTAAAATAGGGGTGATGGTCTTGGGATTTCATTGGTGTAGAGAACTCCTATAGGAGGAAACTCCCTTGACCAATGTAGGTTTTCACTTAGTCCATATAGAAGAGAATACTAAGATCCCAAATGACTTTCTTGTCATCTTAAAGGGAGTAAATTGTGGTATAGATTTGAACCTAAGTTTTTCTAAGTCTAATCTTTCTTTTATGAGTCAGATTGGTTCAATATTATACACAGTAAGTTTATATACATTTAAGTTGTTCAAACAGAGTCACGTGAATAGCTAATTCTATTTTCCATCACATTTTAATATTTTCAAAGTACTTTCCAAAAGTAATCTCAATCCTCACAATATCCCTGAGGAGAGGGGGTGCTATTATTATTCCCATTTTGGGAAACTGAGACTGAGAGGTGTCAAGTGACTTGCTCAGGGTCACAGAGCTAGTGACTGAGACAGGATTTGAACTCAGATCTTCCTTACTCCAAGTCAGGCTCTCTATCCATTATACTACTTAGCTGCCTATGGGAGTTTTATCAGTCAGTCAGAAAGTATTTATTAATTGTCTATTACATTCCAGAAACCATTCTAGCATTGAGTATACAAATATAATGAATAAAACAACATCAACTCACAAACAGTTGACATTCTGAAAGGGGAGATGAAAGGAGATATGCTTTATTTTGTATGTACTTATGTAGATACATACAAAATAAATATTAAAAGAATAAATCAAATAAATGCCGAGCATTCAAGTACAAGGTAGGTTGAGAGGGAGCACCATTGGGAGTCAGGAAAGGCTTCGTGTAGAAGGGATGTGGGAATTGTGTCTGGAAAGAAGAGCCAGATTCAGTGAGGGGGAAGTGAGGAGGTGGTGCCTTCCAGGCATGAAGAACAAACAGTGCAAAGACAGTGAGAAGGGAAGGGAGGAGTGCTGGGTGGGAAGAACAGAGAGAAGGCCTGTTTGGCTGGATGACAGAATTTGGAGGTTCGAGGAATGGCCAAGGAGATCAGAAATGTGGTTTAGGCTGAGGTGATGTGGGGCTTTAAAAGCTAAACAAAGGAGTTAATGCTTTACCTTAGAGGCAATAGGGAGCCACTGAAGGTATGGAGTAAGAAGATGAATTTGTAATAGCTTGAGAAAGGCTTAGTTGAGTGAGGAATCTCTATGTAAGAGGTTTCATTAAATATCAAGCTGGCTAGGTTTGAACTCTAGGGGGCTTAAGCAGAGAAAGTCAGAGCTGGAAGAAACCTTCAATGCCATGCAGGCCAGCCCTATCCTTTCATGGGTCAGGGCACTGAGGCTCTGAGATAGGTGGCATGACAAGTCTTGGGTCCCTTGACTTTCTCCATTCATCTTTCCTCAGCACTATTTCTTTGTTTGATTGCTGTGATAAGGAACAAAGTGGGAATCAGTGTTGCATGTGTAATGGTTGGCAAATGACTGAGTCACTCAGATATTGGTGAGGGGAGGGGGATTGAGTTCCAGTTTTGATGTTTTCTTTGCCTGGAGCCGAGAACTGAGTTTGTCCCTCTGTCTTGCATAACCCTAACTTTAGAAATTAAGGTTGCCATAGCAACCTTGTCATTCTTATGCAGCAGATAAAGATTCTTACATGGGCTTATTTTATTTTTTAAAGAAACATCCTTCGTATACCAGGACACTTATGGCAGTAGAGACAAATCAGCAAAGATGGACGCTCTGTTGAGTTTGCTTTTGTGATGGAATCAATGAAGCTTGCCCTTTCTCTTTGATAAAAAGTTTCCAGCTGCTCTCATTCCTTCCATACCTGATTCTGGTATCATGGGATTTCTATCTGGAAGGTCATTTCAGTTGATAGGTATTTATTAAGCTCGTACTATGTGCCGACCATGGTGCCAGTCACTAAGGATTTTGTTCAGTCATTCCAGTTGTGTCTGACTCTCAGTGACCCCTCATTTGTGATTTTCTTGGCAAAGATACTGGAGCGGTTTGCCATTGTCCTCTCCAGCTCATCTTACAGGTGAGGAAACTGAGGCAGACAGGATGAAGCCACTCATCCAGGGCCATATAGAAATAAGTGTCTGAACCCAGATTTGAACACCCTCTGCCAGTGCAGATCACTACCTGCTCCCGACATGTATGTTCAGAGGACAGACAGTCCAAACGAGTTAAATCATAGCCCATGTGAGGGGGAATAACTGCATGAGTAGGAGGTTGTAGTAAGGGGCGAAGGCTGCTTTGCTCATCCAACAGGCATTAAAGTTCCTGCGAGGAGCCTAATTCTGTCTTACGTGTTGATGGGAAGATAAAAATGAAATAGTCCTTGGCCTTAAGGAGTTTCTATTCTATCAGGGAAACAACTATGCACAGCAAAATATGAAATGCGTGCTTGATTTGGAATGAGAAGATGCAGCTTCAAATTCTGCATGTGACACTTTACCACGGTGACCATTGGCAGGTCCTTAGACTTCCTTGGACTGTATTTCTTAATGTGGAAAATGAAGAGATTGCTGTAAATGATTTTGGAGAGCTCCTCTTGCTCTGGAACTATAAGCCTATTATCTTCTTTTGATCAAACTGAAAAGATAATGTGGGTGAACTTAAATATCTGGGAAAGGAGCTTAAAAAGTTATGAGTCACTGAAGGTTTTTGAGCAGATAAGTGGCCTGGCTAGACATATAAGAAAGATTGGTCTGGTATTGGTAGGAAGGATGCATTGGAGGATGGACAGATTGGAAGTGGGAAGACCTGTTTGGAAATCATAAACATAGTCAGGTCAGTTGAAAATGAAGGCTTTGCTCTAGGCTGGAACCAATGGACTAAGGAGGAGAGGAAAGAATCAACACACACTGATGGACAAGACTTGGTGCCATGGCCAGGGTAGGCAAGCGAGAACAAAGTGTTACAAAAGTCCTAAGCCTTTGAACATAGAAGATTAGGGTGAATGATGGAATCCTTGGCAGAAATAGGCACGTCAGAAAGGTTTAGGAATTTAGTCTGCCTCTATTTTATATAAAAAAATTCAGAAAAAAATTAAAAAGAAAAAAGAAATTCAGGAGGCAAGTTGTGTAAGCAGCAGGGTGGGGGCTTCAACCCAGAGCTTCTGACTAGTATTATTCTCTGCTGAAGCAGGTATGATCACCTAAGCAATGTTCGCAAGACATCCTTTGGAGAGGACACCTTGGGTCACTTAAAATACCAGTTCCTCATCTTTATTCACTTCCCTAATTACATCAGGACTTTACTCACTATGTCTGTACCTTTCCTTGGTCACCAGTCCCCTATAATGCGTTGTCTAGGACAAGAGTTCTTAATGTGTGTGTGTGTGCTGGACCTCTTTGGTAGTGTGGTGAAAGCTGTAGACCTCTTCTCAAAATCATGATATTAAATGCCCCCCAAATAGGGAAGCGATTATATTTTGATAGTTATCCAAATGCCAGAAAACAAATTCATGGACACCAGTATAAGAACCCTTTCTTTAGAAGCATTTTTCTCTAAGGATCAAATGAAATATTTATAAAGTGCTTATCACATTACCTGGAACATCATTGTAGGTCCTTTGTTCTTGAAGAGAAGTGATGACTTCATTGCATCCAATTCCCCTGGAACATAGGAGGCACTAATACATGATTTTTTTCCTTCCCCTGTAAGAATGCGTGCTCCTTGCTCTCAGCATTTATACTCCCAACCCTGCGCATAGAGTAGAACACAAAGTAAGCACATGATCAATGCTTGTTCATTCATTCATTCATCAATCACTTCATTCATCCAAATTTGACTTCTATCTTCGGCACTTCACCTTTAAGGAAGGAATCAAACATCTCCTTCCCTGGGAACCTCCCAGGATAGGAATTGCCTTCCAAGATCACAGGATCATAGATTGGGAGCTGTAGGGTATTTTACAAGTCACCTAGGACACCCTTCATTTTTCAGATGAGGAAACTGAGGCCCAGAGAGTGGAAGTCACTTGTCTGACGGATAGCAAGTGGCAGGACCTTCGCCTTGAACCCAGGAACCCTGATTTCAAATCCAGTGTGATTTCTGACGCACCACATGGGCCCAGCTGTTGTTCTCTCTCTCCTGAGTGTTTCTCTCGCTCAGTTTGCCATGACATGCCAGGAACTCCTGCAGCAGGAAGAAGACATTGAATTGGGCGAACTGAACAGTCTCTTTGGGACTTGACACAAGATGGAAAGGCTTTATATTGAACACTGAATCATTTTTAATGCTTGTTTCACCCCCTGCTCTCGTTGGTTTGCCTTCAATAAAACCAAGGAGCCTTGGAGTGCCCCTCAAGACGTGCCCTGGCTTTCTGGGTCATGAACACACATGGAATTCAAACAGCTTCCACTGTTGCGGGTCTGTTATTGTCAATTGGAGTGTTTTATTTCCCACACATTTTCTCTCATTGGGGAGAGAGTAGAAATGGGAAGTTTTGAGGTTTTGGGGCATTGTGGGATTCTCAGGCTGATGCTGGAGTTAAGAGATGCCTTCCCACCCTCTTATTGGCTCTCTTGGTGTTGGATTATGGCAGCTCTTTCCTCAGATCAATATAGAAAATCCCAAGTAATATGTCATTGCCCTTCTATGAGCTAGCGGAGTTAGTAGCTTCATTAAAAAGGCTACTGTAAATCTATTTTTAATTTCTTTTTTATTAAAAAAAATGAAGATATATCCTGCTGCTGAAGCTTCTAATCACTAAGTGAATTCGGATGTCACTTTACAGTCATCAATCAACAAATTATTTTTAAGTACCTACTGTGTGCCACACACTGTGCCAAGTCATGAGGATATAAAAAAGGCAAAAATAAATTTCTGCCCTTAGTTAAAAAAAAAGTAGTATATGTATGCATTGGGGTTTAAGGAAACGCGGTGAAATTAATCTATATAAGGCTTAGAATAGGAATAAATTGGGGAAAAAGTCTTTTACTTCTGAGCATCATACTTCCTTGTTTCCAGTCTTATCAGGGATCCCTTTCAGAAATCCACATGATAACCTGTGAATATCTTATGGTCTCAGGTGGCCCATGACTCAAGGGGCCAAGAGGACTCCCCTCGGGTCACAGAAAATGCAGGTGTCAGAGGTTAGTTCCGAGCCCACGTCTTCCTAACTCCAATCCCAATTCTCTCCCCACTATCTAATGTTGCCTCTCATTCTGTGTACTGAATTAAGTTAAAAAAAAAGAGAGAGATACTCATTCATAAGATAGATAAAGTACTGTGCTAAGGTAGGGGTGGAGAGATGAGCTATGCTTGCTAAGAGACAGCCTGGCAGAGTGGACAAAAAGCTAGCTTTAGAGTCAGGAAGGCCTGACTTCAAGTACTGTTCTTAATACATAGTACATGAAAGACCCAGGTCAAGTCACCTAACCTCTCAGTGTCTTAAGGAAACCTACTAAGTTATAGAGAAAATGTCAGTGTGCCTTGGTAAAGGAAGTTTCCTCATCTTCATCCTTCTAGTACCAATAAAATTACAGGTATATTTCCTACCCTTGGGGCTCGATAGCTGTGGGACCTTGAGCAGTTATTGCTTTTGGCCTCAGTTTCCTCATCTGTAAAATGAAGACAGTAATAAATGTACCTCACAAGGTTGTTGTAATGATCAACTTACATACTATATGTAAAGTGCTTGGCACATCTGAAAGTGCTATGTAAATGTTCTGTATGTATCTATATATATATGTATATATATGTACACACATATATAACGTGTGCATATATAATAAATATATGGGTATCTAGATGGTTCTGTAGTCCATAGAGTGCTGGTCTGGAGTCAGGAAGACTCATCTTCCTGAGTTCAAATCTAACTAGCTGTGTTACTGTGGGCAAGTCATTTAACCTTGTTTCCTTCCGTTTCCTCATCTTTAAAAAGAATAAAATGGACAAGGAAATGGCAAACCTTTCCAGTGCATTTTCCAAGAAAATCCTAAGTGCTGCTGCAGAGAGTCAAACTCAATTGAAATGACTAAGCAAAAAATAATACATATGTGTGTATACATAAATTTTATACACACACACTGTGATGATAATTGTATTAAAGAATTTGAAAAACTCACGTGGGGAAATGTATTAGATTCTTTCTGCTTGGCCCCAGAGGGCAAGATTAGGAGCCAGATTATGACTTTCCCCCATCAAGTATTTCTTCATGGTTCTTTGCATCATCCTTAAGTTTGACTCTCCAGTCAATGTTCCATCACTCGTGACAATGCTGCACTTTCGGAAAGATATTGGTGTTAAAAAGTTGGGGTGGCAGGAAGTTATTTGAGATTGTGAAAGTGCCAGGTAATTTCCCAAATATGTTTCAGCCAGTTTTCTTCTTGGAGAGATGAGGACTAAAAAACAAAACCATTTGTCTAAAGTTTGCTGGGTGATTGATTAATTCTGAGAATGCAACCCACATGGTTTGATTATTGATTATGCCTTAAACTAAACCCCCTTGTCTTAGCCCATTTTTTCTTCATTATACATTCAATTAAGACAATAGCCTTAGAATCCAACCTTACTTTTTACAGATGAGAAAACTGAGGCCTGGAAAGTTTGATTGACTTGCCCAGGGTCACACAGGTACTAAGTGTCTGAGATGGAATTCACATCCAGTTCTGCCTGATTCTACATCTAGCACTTCACGCCTGAGACTACACTGCCTAGTTTTTGCTAATATCCATTTTTGTTTTCCTTTTCTGTAACCAGATCTGTGATTTCATTTGTGTAGGGAATTTCCAGTGGAGAAATTGGTGCATGTAAAGTAAATATAGATTTGATGGGAGGCAGCCTTTGAGAGAAAGTCACTAGAAGCTGGAAGGACTGGGAAAAGGCCTCCTGCAGAAGGTGATACTTTAACTAAGACCTATAGGAAGCTAGAGATTCCAAGACTCAGACATTAGAAGGAAGAAGATTCCAGGAAGAGGCAAGAGCCCATTTAAATCCACAAAGCCTAGAAATGGTGTGTCCCATGTGAGAATTATTAAATATCTTAGTATGGATGTATTGTATGGAGAGATCAACTGCTTATGAAACACCTAATATACATCAGGCACATACATCGACCTTGCAAGATAGAAATACACATTTATACAGATATATAATGCCCACACATTCATGGATATGTCTGCAGTTGAAATTTAGGAACTAAAAACACAATCAAATTTCCTATTCTTATTAAGAAAATAAAGGGGGGCTCTTGTAGCATGTACTTTTTTTCCTTTGGGTTACATTAAAAATTGTAGGTTGCCAACAGGCAAAATTCCAACAGTTTTTCATTTTATTTTCTGTAACTTAAGTACATTTCTTGGAAATGCTTTGTGATTGTGCCAGGCTTCTATTAGGCATCCCCTCAATATTGGTTGAATTGAATGGAATTGACAGGAGCCCTGAAGAGCCAGTGGGGGCTTCTCCAGTTTACTAAAGGCAGAACACCTGTTGGAGCGTTGACTTTGTTCCAAGAGTCAGCCTCTGGATCGGTGGCCTCAGGACAGGCTCCCAGGCTTTCCAGGGACAAAAACTCCTCCCCAAGAAATTCCTAGATCCTTCTTGCTTCTTTCTCAAAAGGTGAATGGGTCCTGGGAGGAGGGAGATTGTCTGCCAAGGGCCCTTAAGCCCACAGCCTTTGCTCTTCCCTTCCAGTTAGAAAACCTTGGCCTCCTCTTAGAAGCTACTATATAGTAGCTTCTCTGGGCCAACCTGTGACTACTCCACTGCAGAGTGTAAGAATCTGTAGTAAATACCATGTGTCCAGCTGGACGTTACTAAGCATTACCTTATTACTCATTTTAGTTTGATCTAGGCTAATACATGAACTAGGTTCTTAAACTGTTGCCTAGGCCAATGCCCTATCTACTTACCCTCACCTTGGTGCCATAATGATTTTGCCAGATTGCTTTGATCTTGAACAAATAAGGTCTATCTATAAGGTCCAAGTGGAACCTATTCTCCCTAGTTACATGTAACATATAATTATAGAATGTTGGAGCTAGGAGGGCCCTGTAATGGGAATGTAATTTTTGAAGATCTTCCCTGCCCCTAGGCTAAAGTGCACCTGGAGCCTGGGGTGGGAGGATTGTTTTTCAGTAGATACTTCTTCATTGGCCAGTGAGTCAATAAGATGGTTACATTCTCTGAGCCAGGAGAAGGCTATATAAGCCCTGATGTGTAGCTTTGTTTTGGGGCTCACTTTGAGAAGTGTTCTGTGATTTGATCTGGATTCTGGGAAGCCGTTGTCCAGAGCCCCCCGGCTTTGAAAAATCCAGATGTTGTTTGGTATGGATGTAATGGTTGGACAGTTTGGAAATCTGTCTACTTGATCTGTCTCTGTCTTGATAATTCTGTTTGTATATTCTGAAGTTTGGGGTGCTGACCTCTTTCCCCTGAACTAGGTAAACGATATATGTTTGACTGATTAAAGTAAGCTTGTTAACCCATTTTGAGTTGCTTTCCTTTAGCAAAGTAGATCCAAGAACCTGTGTTGGCAGCAAATCCTGAGGACGATTGGGGTGCTTGCTGCTACAGGCCCTTAGAACATGAAATGTCAGAGCTGGGAGAGCCAGTTAGATTGTCAGAGATGGGAGGGAGCATAGCACAAGGAATGTAAGAGCTAGGAAAAGCCCTAGACCATGGGATGTCAGAACTGAAAGGGCCCTTAGAACACAGAATGTCAGAAAAAGGAAGGATCACAGGACTTGAACTATCAGAGCTGAAAGGATTATTACATCAGAAAATGATCATCGCTGAAGAACCTTTAGATAGTGGAATTCCAGAGCTGGAAAGAATCTTAGACCAGTGAGTATCCAGAAATGGAGGATCCTTAGAACTTAGACTGTCAGAGCCAGGAAGGACCTGGTAGCAAAATGGTAGAACAGAAAAGTACTGCATGGATCATATAATCCAAGGCCTTCATCCTCCAGATTCATTCTGAATGCATTCATTTAGAATGAATTCTAAATATTCTAAACAAATATTTTGTCACAGCAATGCTTAGAGGCAACGCTCAGTCTCAAAAGTTCAGGTCAGGCCATTGGTGTTGCCTCTGAAGAGAGGTTTTTATGAACTACTGTATGGCAAGGAACTATTTCACTTTCATCGTTTGGTCTAGCACTGTTTCTGGCACATATATAGTAAGCACTTAATACATGATTGTTGGCTGATTGTCCTAACCAAGTTTCAGAATCTTAGAATGGGGACAGAGATGCTTTATAATTTTTGTTTAGTTTAATTCCATTTAGATAGATTCCTTACTGTGAGGTTGTCCATCAGATCCTGGAAACTATGTTTTAGGAAAGCCATTATAATGATGGAGTCTGTTGATAGGACAACCATCTAAAGCATGAAGGGTCTGCAAGATATGCCTTATGAAGTAGAGTTGAATGACTTAGAGTTGTTCAACTGATGACATTAGAAATTAAGGGGGAATGTGACAGCTATCTCCAGGTACCTGAAGAGTTACTGTCAAAAAAGAGGTTAGAGTCTTTCTGCTTACCCCGAGAGAGGAATGGGTGGGGTGGAAGCTTCTAAGAGTCATGTTTAGCCTTGAATTAAGACAAAAACATCAACAACGACTCAACACATTTCTGACAATTTATTGTGACCCAAAGAGGAATAGGTTCCCTTAGAAGATAACAGGCTACATTTTGTAGGGGATCTTCAAGCAAAGGATTGATAACCTGACTCTGAGTATATTATAGAGGATTCCCTTCTTCAGATATAGGTTGAACTAAATGGCATATTGGGGGAGAGGGTAGTTAGAAGCAAACATTTTTGAAAAGGGACAAGATCAAAGTAGAAAATAGAATAAATGGGGGGATAGGATGGAAGGAAATATAGTTAGTCTTTCACAATATAACTACTATGGAAATGTTTTGTGTAACTACATATGTACAACCTATATTGAATAGAATAATAACCAATGGAATGAACCCACCCTTTGGGGGTGGGTGAGGAGGGAAGAAGGGAAAGAATCTTGAAATCAAATTTTAAAAACAAATATTTTTAAAAATTGGTCTTTTTTATTCTACTGGGAAATAAGATATACAGGCACTGGGGTATAGAAATCCATCTTGCCGTACTGGAAAGTTGAAGGGGAGTAATGAGGGAGGATGTAAGAGAGCAGCTTGGGAGAAGGGGTATTTAGTAGGCTCACTATCTTGGGGTGGGGGTAGGAGAAAGAAGGGGATAAATTTTTAACTCAAAGTCTTGTGGAAATGAATGTTGAAAACTAAAAACAAATAAAGTGGGAAGAGCTATGAAATCAGCAAAAAGAAAAGAAAAAAGACAGTGTAGATGTGTAAAGCAGTGAAAAGAGTGCTGCATCAGTGATCGGATTAGATTTGAAGCCCAGCGCTGCTATGTATTGCCTGTGAGACCTTGGCTGAATGTCTTCACCTTTCTGTGACCTATTTTCCTCATCTTTAAAATAATGCGTTTGCCAGTGCGTCTAACTCTCAATCCCATGATCCTTTCAGCAGGACAGTGATAATGAGAATAAGGGGAGGGAGATACATGTTTAACACTTAGTTGCTATCTCCAAACCCCTATTATCTCATGAAGAAATGAATATCTAGCATGTGATGAGGACATGCTATCTTCAGGGCACAAAGTGTCTCTTTTGACCCACTTCCATCATGAGCCCAAATGCATTGTTCTATCATAGGATGGTACTAAGTATGTAGCAGATCACAGAGAAGACATTTAGGCTTGGAAGGTACCATAATGAACAAATAGCCCAACACCCTTATTTTATGGGTGGAGAAACAGAAGCCAAAAGAGGTTAAGTCAAATTAACAGGTATTTATTAAGTGGTTGCTATGTGTTAAGCCCAATGATGTGCCCAAAGACCCCCAACAATAGTTTGTCACACAGAGCTTTGAGCCCAGAAGTTTATAGCATTGTGGATTTAATCTACAATTGATCTTAGAAGTTATCTAATCTGATCCACTGATCTTACAGAAAAAAAAATGAGGCTCAGAGATAGCCAGTGACTTGCCCCAAGGTGACATAGGTCCTCATTGGCAGAGCTGGGATTTGAACCCAGGTCCTTTGACTCCAAATCTAGTACAACATGACTGAATGAGAAGGGACCTCCAATTTCTCTTAGATTATGGGGGAATATTGAATTTTGGGTTCTCTTCACACACTTTGCATGCGAGCCAATACATTAAGACAACTGTAACAATGATCCCAGCTAGAATGTGTAAGTGGTATAGACATGTTAAGTTGTTGCAGTCTCTGTGAGTTGCATCACCATTAATCCCTGCTGGGACAGTGTGTGGATCTGTTGAAGGGCTGAAAATCATGGAGAGTTTGGACAGGCTTCCATGCCATTAGAACCTGTCAAGTGCCGAGTAGTAAATGAAAATCCACTTTAAAATGCCGCACGTCA
>NW_027185720.1:9862968-9899066 GCF_028583685.1 Petaurus breviceps papuanus | reverse complement strand
AGAGAGAGAGACATTGTCTTAGTTCGTTCTTGGCATTGTGTGAATTCTCTATCTGGGTATAGGAAAACAGAAGTTATTGTCTTAATGTCACTTATTCTTTGAAATGGCTTTGTCCTCAAATTGTGTGTGTGTGTGTGTGTGTGTAGGGGTATTCTCCATGAAATTTGCAACTATATTATCTTAAAAGAACTTGCTTTGTCACTGAAGCACATTAAAGTTAAACTTTACAGGATGGGGGGAGGTATTTGCTAGCTGATGGGTGTTGCCACTTATTAAAATAACAATGAAATATCTCTCCCTCTACTATTATCCTTCTCTCCTGTGGTTTTTGCTTTAAGACCTTCAACTTTTTAAGACCTTTGAATGATCGGGGGAATAAACCATAAGATGAGGTTCTCTGGAGGTCAGCAAAGCTAGACTCTAGTCAACAGGGAGAATGAATTTCAGGACCTTGGCTAGGACTCTGCTAGTGAAGACCAGCATCTCTGTTCCTATCCCAGTGCTATGATGCAAGACGGACAAGAAGAGCATAGTGACATTTTTGCTCATTATAAAGCTTTTGGTAAAGGCTGTTATAGATTCACTAGTATAAAATGCAAACTGGGGGTGGCCAGGTAGCACAGCGAGTAAGAACCGGCTCCAGTGTTGAGAAGACCTGGAGATCGAATCCCGGGTTCAGACACTTAGCACCCACCCAGAAACACCTGGCCGTGTAACCTTGAGCAAGTTACTTAACCCCAATTGCTTTAAAAAAAATGCAAACTGGCCTGGTGCTGAGACCCCCATAGCCAGACTCAACCTCCCTGCCAAGTATTGTCTTATTGCTTCCTTTCCTATATCCCATGGTCTAGCCCAAGTGGGCTATCCACTGTTCAACCTTACCTTGTACTTTGCCTGGCTCTGAATTCACCCAGGCTACCTCCCATGAACAAAACATATGCTATACTTAGCTCCCTATGGAGAAATGCTCTTTTTTCAAGGCTCAGCTCTGAGAAAACTCTTTTCCGGTCCCTCAGGTATATAGTGGTATTTTTTTTCCTTCTCAAATTGTCCTAAAGCAGGTTGATCTACTTTTCCTTAAGCAATATGAACTTTAGTCTTATTTAAGTTGATCATTCCATCTTCTAAGGCTCTGATTTTCCCATCTGTAAATTTAGAAGGCTGAAATAAACGATCTTTCCAAGGTTCATTTGTGATCTAGAACCATTGATCCTCCTTGTGTTCTTTCCATACTGGACACTAGTACCACGCTCTTCCTCACCTAATGGTGATGTTAGATAATCCTGGAATCCATATTGTTTATTAGCCTCCAAGTAGCTACAATGTCCTCACTTTCACTGTTGGTATTGCACCCAACAGGTTTAATAAAAGACATTATTCAGGAGATGAGAGAGTTAGAATGGAGAATCCAGTGCTCAGAATCTCCTGCAGATGGATTCAATTAAATTCATCAAACATTTAAACACTGTGCTGGTTTTGGAGACATAAAAAAGAGAATCCATTACCATCACCAGTAACCTTATATTCTTATGTACGGGAGTTGGAGTGGGACATGTACAATGACAAATAAATGCAAAATAAATATAAAGGTATTTCAGAAGGAGGCATGAACAATAGCAGGGGGAATCAGAATTGAGCTGAGCCTTCAAGAGAGTTAGGGATCCCAAGAATTCAAGATGAGGGGAACATTCTATGGAAGAAAGCCTTATGTAAAGGTTTATTGGTTGGAAGATGGAACATTATGTAAGGAGATAAACAAGTAGATACATTTTCTTGGAATGTAAAATGTGTGCTGAGGATTGATGTCTGCTCACTCCAGAAAGGTAGGGCAGACACAAATTTGAAGGGCTTCACATAGCAAACAGAGGAGTTTGTATATTGGCCTAAAAACAACAGGGAGCTCCTGATACATCTTGACCAGAGGACCAACATGGTTAGAACAGTGTTATAGAAATATCCCTTTGGCAGCAGTTGCCAGAGAATTTTTTTTATCTCTTCAGAAAGAATGTTGAAATACAAAAATCCATGTTCCTGATCATACTAGGGTTGTTGTGTTTGTGCTTCATTCAGAGGACCATGACATCAGGGAATGATGACATGATTTACAGTTGACTGATTTGAGTGAGGGAGGGGCCGTGCAAGGTCACCACCCTCACTTTCTCCCAAGGAAAGTCCAATGGCCTGAAATTTATCAGGATGACTGGAGATGGAAAACCCTGGTTGTTTTTTGCTAAGGTCTTTTCAGGTTCTCACTTTGAGTGAGTTGACACCCATTCTGTGAAGAGGCCTCTTTAAGAAGTGAGTCAAGGGGTGGCTAGGTGGCACAGTGAGTAAAGCACCGGCCCTGGAGTCAGGAGGACCTGAGTTCGGATCCGGCCTCAGACACTTAACATAAAAAAACTAGCCATGTGACCTTGGGCAAGTCACTTAACCCCAACTGCCCTCCAAAAGGCAAAAAAAAAAAGTGAGTCAAGGGATGAACCCTTGAATAAAATACATACATATACCCACATATATACGTGTATGTGGGTATATATGTATGTGTGTGTATTCGTAGATATATAAAATCTCAAACTGGGAACTGGGAGGGGAAGATCCTTAGGGTTGCTGACCAAAAGAGAAACAGTTACTGTGCTAGGAGGGCAGGGACCTATTGTCCAATTTATAAGCTCCAGAGTGAATTGGGTTTAAGGCAAGGTCTTTGATAAAGAAATCTAACCAGTAAACCCCTAGTTAATGAGGCAGCTTTCAGCTAACAAAATGTATCTTCTTTTGGGCAGAGCACCCACAGGTGAAGAGAGTGAGAGGAGACAAACAAGGCCAGAAATCAAGCTAAATTGAGATCAGAGCAAACAGGGGCTATTAAGCCTAAAGAAGGGTTAGTGATGGGAATAGTAATAGCTGACTTCAAGTACTCAAAGGCTAGTCATGTGAAAGAGGGAGGGGCATTGGTCTGGTTGGCCCCAGTGGGCAGAGTTAAGATCAAGGCTCAGGGCCTACTGGATATGTTTTAACAATTGCTTATTGACTAACCCAGGTTTGCCTAGCACTTGGAATAGATCTCATTTGATTTTTCCAGGATCCTTGTGAAATACTATTTTTCTTTTTTAAATTAAATAATTAATTTACTTTTAGTTTACAACATTCAGTTCCACAAGCTTTTGAGTTCCAAATTTTCTCCCCCTTCCTCTCCTCTCTCCTCCCTCCCACCATGGCAGCATGACATCCAATATAGGGTTATTATCTTCGCATTAAACGTTAGTAAAGTTGTGAAGAAGGATTATAACCAAAGGAATGAAGCATGAGAAAGGAGGAACAAAACAAAAAAAAAAAAAAAAAGAGAGAGAGCAAAGTCGTTTGCTTCCATCTGCATTCAGACTCTAGTTCTTTCTCTGAATGTGGATAGCCCTTTCCATCATGAGTCTTGTGGAGTTGTCTTGTAGCCTTGCATTGCTGTGGGGAGCCCAGTCTCTCAAAGTAAGTCATCATAGCTACGAAATGTCTGTAATTGTGTACAGTGTTCTGGATCTGTTCCCCGCACTCAACATCGTTTATATAAGTCTCTCTGGGTTATTATGAAGTCCGTCTGCTCCTCATTTCTTATAGCACAATAGGATGCCATTACATTCATATACCACAACTTGTTCAGCCATTCCCCAATTGATGGGGATCCCCTTGATTTCCAAATTTTTGCCACTACCAAAAAGTATGTGCTATTTTTCTTCTAATTTTACATGAGAAAGCTGAGGCTTAAAGTGATTTAGTGACTTTTTCAGATCACACACTGGCTATTGGAAGTGAGATTCAAACCCAAGGTTTCCTGATTCTCAGTTTAACTTTCTCTCTTCATGATGCCATACTAATGTCAAACTTCTCAATTACAGTACCCCCCCATCTTAAGATAGTGTAGTTTAAGCTATCTTAAGAGCTTACCCCTTGCTTGTGGGAGGTTGGCTGACCGCTTGGCAGGAATATTTTTCAATTTTTTCAGGTATAGATTAGACTAGACAGACTCTGAGATGTAGGCATCTCTGTACCTGGAGAATCATAACAAAATCTCCCATTTCTACATTTGTTTAATGTTCACGATGTGTTTCCTGCACAACAATCTTTGTGTAGTATAAGCATTATCTATCATCCTCAATTTTAAAACAAGGGAAACTGTTGTTGAGATGTCAAATGACCTGCCCAAGGTGACCTAGCCAGTAAGTAAGTATTGAGTGTAGATTCAAATGTCTGCCTCTTCTTCCTAAGCCCAGGATTCTTTCCTCTGCACCATGATGTCTCTATTCATATGCAAACAAGGAAAGATGCACTGCCATATAGCTGCACACATTCTTATTTCCAGAGAAACAGAGAAGAAATAATGAATGTAAAAAGATGCTTTTCACCCCCACCTCCCCAAGATTGTAAAGGATTGCTGGGAACAGGCTGGAGGAAAAAGAATCAGCCTTTTACTTTTCCCAGCACCAAATAATAACTCACAATTTTCTAGCTCTTTAAGGTTTACAGAAAACCAAGTCAGTGAGCATTACTGTATGATGGGCTAAATGCCCACAACCTCTTGTTAGCACCTTGGACAAGACTGTTAGAGGCTTCTCTCTGTCTTGGAATCTTTCTTATGCTTTGGGACAATTCTAATTGGGGACAATTGTTCTCTCACATTTATCAGAGGTTGGACTCTCATAAAGATGTCTTTCCTAAGGGCATTCTGAGACTGAGGCACTTGGGAGAGAATGCTGTGCTGGGAGACAGAAAACCAAGTTCTATTCTTTATTGCCATCACTGGCTCTTAAGTCCTTGCGGGGAGTCATCTCTTCCCAGTTCGGGCCCTCACTTTCTGTACTTTTTGCAATTTCTTTTTCTGTAAAATGATGGATTTGTTGGGTTCCACTAAGCCCAGTCTTATTACTGCACAAAATGTCAATGCTTACATTGTTTATTAAGTAAGTTCACTCTCTGCTTTACATGTCTGTTTCCCTGTAGCTTAGGAAGCTGGATCTGGGTCCTAGATCTTCTGTTGAATAGTGGAATTAGAAACCAAACCTACACATTTTTGATGATGATGGTGATGATGAGAATGGTCCTTCTTTATCTTTATCAGAATAGCCCCGATTTCATGTTAGAGACCTGTCCATCTTTGGCAGCCAACTCTGGACCCAGGATGAAGAAATGGCTATAAAAATGTCTATGTGCCTCATTGACACTTTTGTATCTTTTATTGTGTTGGGAGTAATTAGGAGGAAAAAAAGCAGAACACAGTTATCGACAACCATACCAAGTGTATTGGGGAATAGAAGAAGGGAGAGGGTAAGCTCAAGTCCTTTTGGTCAGGTTAGCTGGAACAGAAATAAGATGAATCATATCCATTGAGATGGAAGGAATAGCAGATTCAGACACTAAGGATCAGGATGTTTGCTTTCTCTAAGAAGGTGTCTGTATGTGGTGGACAGTCCATACCAATATTTATTCACTTCAGGTAATATATCTGTACAGAGCAGAGTCCTAATAAGCTGCATGCTCCTGAAGACTGGGATGCTGGGATTGATTTAGAGTCCTGAATCAGAACATGAAGATCAGGGTTCAAAACCTACACAGGCATTGTTAGTTGTATGACTCTGGGTAATTTTGGTAACCATTCCGGATTCTGGTTATTTTACTAGTAGTCTCTCAAATCATACATGGATTGGAATCTGTGTGTCCTGTATGATGAAATCACAATCCTTTATCAAATATGATGAAATGAAAGGATAGATAAATACCAAAACACCATGTGTTTTTATTGTTATTAATAATAATAATTATTATTATTGCAAGAGTCTAGGCATAGTTCTAGACCTTGGATCTAGGTTGGGATTAAACACCAGATGAGTCTGTATTTGATCCCAAAGGCAATAGAGAGCCATTGGATTTTTTTAAACAGTGGAGTGACATACTCAGATATATACTAAATAGAAATCACTTTGGCAACAATACAGAGAAAGAACTGAAACTGGAAAAGGTTCAAGGCCAAGAGATTAAACAGGAGGCCCTTGCACTGATCTTAAGGAGAGGTGATGGGAACACAAACTAGGGTGGTTGGTGTGTGACTACAGAGAGGAAGGGTGTTGGGTTTAGAAAATGCTGTGGAGGGAGAAACAGCAAACTTTAGGAAGGGAATGGATAGAAGAGGTGAGAGAAAGGGAGGAGCTGAGGTGAGGGAAAGGGAGGAACCTGGGTCTATGGAAGGATGATGTTTGCCTTCAACAGACACAAAGAAGTTTTGAAAAGAGATGGTTTGGGGGAGAAACAGAATGAATTCTGTTTTGTGTATTTTGAGTTTGCGATGTCTTCAAGATATCTAACTTGAAATGATCAGTAGGCAGGTTTTGGTGCAGACTAAAGCTTCTGGGAGAGCCTGGGATGGGTAATGACCTGAGAGTCATCTGAATAATCACTTGAGGAGAAGGAGAAGGGAGAAGGGAGGGGGGAGAGGACAGAGGGGAAGAGGGGAGAGATAGAGAGATAGACCAAGATGGACTGTGGACAGAACATTGTGGAACACACACAAGTGTAAGAAATTATATGGATGCTGAACCAGTAAAGATGCCTGCAAAGTGGCCAGACAGGGAACAAGAGACCCAAGAGAGAGGAGTGTCCTGAAAAGCCCAGTAAAGAGAGAGATGCTGAGAGGAAAAGGTGGGCAGCCTTGTCAAATGTGGGAGAAAGGTGAAAAAGAATGAGTGCTGATAACAGCTTACCAAGTCTGCAGACCAAGAGAATTATTCCCAATTTTAAAGATGAGGAGACTAGTCCTTTGAGCGCACAGTTTTGGAGGTGTCCAAGGTGGCCTTTGAAGCCACATTTCCCTGATTCCAAGGTATAAAACTCCATTCACCATTCCTTACTGCTTCTCAACACGTGAGGGGGGAAATCGGGTTGTATTACTCCCAGGAAGCCTCTCTTCTAAGAGGTATGTTGTTCCACTGCATTCTTCTGGTTTCTTCCTCTTTATTATTATTATTTTTTCGTAGTCTGGTGGAATTCAGATAAGTATGGGCCTGGAAGAGTTTATTATCCTCTTGTTCATTTTTCTTTATTTCACATTATATCAGAGGTAGAGAAAATGATGTTTTGTAATTGAAAATGTTGGAATTCTCGCTGAAAGCACCTTCAGGACAGCTCCAGTAGTAGGCAAGATGATGGAGATTATGATGATTATGAGTAATGTTTTTAGGCACAATAACATATTTGATGAAATGTTGCTTCAGACCTGGAAGAACAATTTTCCTGTTATCTGATTGCACTGCCCTGACATCTCGAGCAGGGATCTTTTTAATCTTTTGTTTTCCTTCTTTGCCATGACTGAACCCCTTTGAGAGTGTGGTGAAACCTATGAATCCCTTCCCCAAATCATTCTTTTTAATAAATCATAATTGATGGAAATGCTAAATTTCAGTATGAGGCTAGTAAAATAAAAGGATATATATATGTTTGTGTGTGAATACATACATAGACATATAGACACACATGTGGATCAGCTAAGTGGGACAATGGATAGAATGCCAGGCCTGGAGTCAGGAAGACTCATCTTCCTGAGTTCAAATCCAGGCTCAGAAACTTACTCTCTGTGTGATCCTGGGCAAGTCACTTAACTCTGTTTACTCTAGCTGCTCATCTGTAAAATGAGCTGGAAAAGAAAATGACAAAGCACTTGAGGATCTTAGCCAAGAAAACGCCAGGTGGGGTCAGGAAGAGTCAGACATGACTGAACAACAGCATACATGCCTTCCATCCACATTCATGCCTTTACACATAATCTGAAATCTCTCTATGGATCTCTTGTGAGGCCAATGTACCCCAGGTGAAGATGCCTTTCTATATGACTCTTCGCTTTACAAATGTGGATAATAATTTCCCCTATAATTTGATTTCTCCAGCATCATAAATTTTAATGAGAAGTGGTGAGCACTTGCCTACAGGATACGTTTACCCCAAACTGACCTTGTCCCAAGACCCCAGGTCTGAAGAAACAAGTCTTCACTGAAGGCAAAAGTTCCTTGGGTTTCAGACCACATGGACAGCTGAGGCAAGTCCCTTTTGCTTTCCTAGATGAGTTGAAAGCATTGTTGGCCCCAAACCCAAGAATCCTTTGTACTGATGGGCAAATGGTCTGTGGCATCCATGTTCCTTCAGTAGTTTCTTCTCCAGCCCACGTTCATTACCTTGCCAATGTGTTTCCCCTCCAACTTTTTGTGCCCTGACTCTAGTGTGTCTGTGACCAAGGCACCTTGATTCCATTCCAACACCAAGCCTCGTCCAGACCTCTTCCCTTTTTGGTAAGAGCAGGTCCTTGTTACCTGGGCATTTCTGTCTTCTTTATATTCACCTTTTTACTGGGGATATCCCCCCACCATGGACAAATGTTGATTGTCACTCCCATTATCATAAATGACAATGCTGTCACTGCCCAGGAGGGGGCCCTGAGTAACCAGATGGCAGCTGGATTTTTCTGCGAGTCATCGGTTTGTATCTCATTATGGTCTATGGGAGGGAAAGATTTTTTTAACTGTTCCCTGCAGTTTCTATTGCTTCAAGGAGAATTCACCAACAGTCCTTTTAGCTTTCTCCACCAAAAGAGCTGTCAAGCATGGGAAACTCCAGGAAAGGAATGTAGAGAAAGAGGAACAAAATAAACTCTAAGTCAAAGTCTTAGAGCAATGTCTCTCCCTTTCCTTTCCCCTATCCCCTTTATTCCTCTCCTATTAGATTTTCCTAGAGTCATTGTGTTTATCTCCAAAACCTGTTAGGGCAGCTAGGATAGAGTGCCAGGCTTGGAGTCAGGAAGACTCACCTTTGTGAGTTCAAATCTGCTCTCAGACACTTACTAGCTGTGTGACCCTGAGGAAGTCATTTCACTCTCATTGTCTCAGTTTCCTCATCTGTAAAATGAGCCAGAGAAGGAAATGGCAAACCATTCCAGGATCTTTGCCAAGAAAACCCCAAATGGGATCGCAGAGTCAGATATAACTGAAATGACTGAACAACAACAAATATCTGTATTATCTTAGAATCATAGAACTAGACCTGGAGAGGACCCCCTGAATCCAGCTTCTCATTTTTTAGATCAGGAAACTGATGGCCAGGAAGGTCTTCACCAAAGGTCAAGTCAATAAGTCGATAAGCATTTATTACTTTGTACCAGACCCTGTGCTAAGCACAAGCAATACAAGAGTAAAGATGTTCTCTTCCTTTGATGACTGTCCATTCTAATGAGTGAAGACAATGCAGAAAAAAAGAAGCTGAAAACAGAGAGGGAGGAATTAAGGGAGCAGGTTTGGGAACCTGGTAGAGAAAGACTAGAAAGTCTTGAGTGCTACCTGTAAAGGAATGAAGAGATGGCTGTCCTGGGTGGATAAGTCTTCTGATATGAGAATCCCAAGGGCCACATAAGTTCAAACATTGAAGATAGGGTTTGAACTGAAGTCTACTGACTTCAGAACCATTATTTTTTCCACTATACTATAATTTCTGACATTTTTTTTGAAGTTAAATTTCAGAAATATCCAACCTATTGTAAGGAGAACTAAATAATTTTCATTTCCCCCAAATCTTGAGATAATGGTAAGGTTGGGATGAGGGTGTGGGGGAAGGATAGATATAATTGTTAATCTGCTACTGTCTTGCAAGAGAATGGAGGTGAAAGAAATGTCAGTGTTGATATCAGGCAATAGCCACTGAATGTGGCCCTGGGGAAGAAAGGCTCAGTGCCAGCTTTGCAGAGAGGATAGAGCAGTAGCCAAAGTGGAATGGGTGAGACTCTCAAATATGCCCCAGGGTTGATGGGACATAATCTCAAAATACTGTTGTATCAAACATGCAGCATAGGGGCGGCCAGGTAGCACAGTGAGTAAGAGCACTGGCTCCAGTGTTGAGAAGACCTGGAGATCGAATCCCGGGCTCAGACACTTAGCACCCACCCAGAAACACCTGGCCGTGTAACCTTGAGCAAGTTACTTAACCCCAATTGCTTAGGGGCGGCCAGGTGGCTCAGCGAGTAAGAGCACCGGCTCCAGTGTCGGGATGACCTGGATCAAATCCGGCCTCAGATACTCAGCACCACACCCAGAAATAACTGGCCGTGTAACCTTGAGCAAGTTACTTAACCCCAATTGCTTTAAAAAAAAAAAAAACATGCAGCATAGATTAACACTAAATGGCCTTATCATCACAGATGCCCCCATAATGGAAGACTGACCCCCTCAGCCCATAGAGGATTGTCAAAGGAATGCAAAATATCCAGAGGGAGAGGAAATATAGTTACTACTCAAGGCTCCCTTGGCTTCTTTCCTAAGAGATGACATACATGGAGAGACCCAGAGAAATGTCCATTCAGGGAAGGCCCTTGGGAATCTCAAATAATATAGCCATACTTTTTGCATATCTTGATGCCTTCCTGAATATGAGATTTTCTCCCCAAGTTAGCAAATACGTAGTTAGGCTACCAGTTTGTTACTAATCCATATGTTCTTAACCTGGCATTGATGAATTTAATTTCAAAATATTTCGCCAGCTACATTTCAATATAATTGATTTTCTTCATAATCCTATATATTTTATGCATTTAAAAAATCATTCTTAAAAGGACTCTGTAGAGCTTGGCTAGCTGCTATCATCATTTGTCAGAATCAACAATGACATCATCGTCACCATCATCATCATCTCAACACACACACAGAGTTAATAACCCCTGTACAAGTCTATTCATATCAGTGGTCTGCACCATCCTTCTTCCCCGCTACATGTCTCTTGTGTATACCCATAATGGTTGTGAGGGCCATAACACTTTCCCTTTGTGAGCATCCTTAGAGTATGAGCTGAGTGTGCTGGAACTCCTGACCCATCTTCCTAGCCCACCTATGCCACTTTGCCACAGTAAATACACCTAGTTCCCTGCTCCAGCATCACAACTCTGCCTGTTGCTTAAACTGTTAGTCTTTGGTGCTAACAGTAAGCCAGAGGGATGAGGTCAGAATGATGGAGCAAGAAAGGAAACTCTACTATGGGATTCAACAATCAGTGGGGTCAAATGAAGGCAGGATCAATCCCACAGGGCTTGACACTGATGGATTCGTGGTAGGGTCCTAAATATTGAGAGGAAATGCAGCAAATGGAATTTAGATGGACTAACCATTTAAGGTACTCACTGTGCTGGCTGGCTTTGGTGAATGAAAATACTATTGGCACTTTTGAGCCGTCTAGGCTGACGTGACTATTTCTGAGTAGAAGAAGTCATGATGCCATGCTAGACACTTATTGGGTACAATTTTGAGATTAAAGACTAATTCCTGTTACATTGCTTGGGGATCCCTGATTTATTAAATTTTGCTAATGAAGGCACTTTAAAATTTTATTCCTGGTTATTTAAGGTGTATTCCTTATTCTTTATAGAAGGTAAGTGAGAGGGGACCTTTCTGGAGTTGGAAAGATAAAATTTTGCTAAAGGCTGAGTATTGTGAGGAAATTACATTGGACTCAGAACCACAGCATCTGGGTTCACGTTCTGGTCCCATTTCTTATTAACTCTCTGTGGCTTTGGATGAAAAGAGCCTTATGTCTATGAGCCTCAAGTATCTTCATCTACAGTGTTTGGCACATAGTAGGCAGTTATTAAATTATTTTTCATGGAAAATTTATATAAAATAGAAGATTTGCAAATGACATTTTAGAGGTACCAGAAAAGTCCACAATTCAAGGAGTCCATATGTAAATCAATTACTTCCCAACTGAATTATTTTTAAAGTACAACCTTTTATTAGATTTTTTTTTACTTTTTTTTTTTAAAGCAATCGGGGTTAAGTAACTTGCTCAAGGTTACACGGCCCGTTATTTCTGGGTGTGGTGCTAAATATCTGAGCCCAGATTTGACCCCCAGGTCATCCCGACACTGGAGCCGGTGCTCTTACTCGCTGAGCCACCTGGCCGCCCCTAAGCAATTGGGGTTAAGTAACTTGCTCAAAGTTACATGGCCAGGTGTTTCTGGGTGGGTGCTAAGTGTCAGAGCCCGGGACTCCATCCCCAGGTCATCCCAACACTGGAGCCGGTGCTCTTACTCACTGTACTACCTGGCTGCCCCCAGATGGTTTTCTTTAAGAGAAACATATCTACACTCCAAAGAAAAATCTTTCCAGATTCTTGCTTGTTTTGTGACTGTTCTTCATATATTTAGTTAAATTTTGTAATGCTTAGTAAATTCTCCTTTAAAAAAAAATATGTGTATTACTGTTCCCTGCCCCAATCCACCCACCAAATGGACCCCTTTCTTGTTTGGCACATATTTTCATTTTTTATTAATTAATTTATTTTTATATATTTCCATTTTTATCCCTCATTTAAAAATAATTTATTTTTCCAACTACATGTAAAAACATTCATTTAAAAAAATGAGTTCTGAATTCCCTCCTTCCCTCTCTCCTCTTCCCATTATTGAGAAGACAAATAATTTGCTGTAGGTTATACATGTATAGTCATGCAAAGCATAAGGACTTCTTTCTTGAAGGCATCACTAGGAAGAAGAAATGCAAAGCCATCTAATTTCTCTTTTTAAAAAAAGTCTCATTGATGCTCTTTTTATTAAACATTGCTTTTGCTTTCCCAGGGACTCTGCCTGACTCTTTCTAATATAGACCTTCCCTTGTAATAACAAAGTACAGTTAAGGAAAACAGATCACCACACTTGGTCATGCCTGACAAGAGAAGCCACCTTAAGTACCCATAGTAAGCCACCTTTCTACCAAGAAGCAGAAGGATTGCTTCATTCTTAGCCCTTGGAAATTATAATGGGGCACTGACTTGATCGCAGTTCCGATGTTTCTCAGTGCTGACTTATTGTTAGTCCTTTCCTGCCTCTGCCATGGTGAATCGTGTGCATGGGTGAGATGATGGCGAGAGCTCTTTGCCCGACGCTGTCTCTGCAGGCTAGGTGCTGATGCTTTCTAAAATCTGCCCAGCCATGCCTGCCTGCCTTATGTTTCGAGAGGTTTGGTCTTATGCTCCTGGCAGCGTCCTTGCAAGCAATGCCTACGTGTGCACCGTGCTTTCACGTTTCCACACCTGCTGTTTTGTTCTAGCTAATTGCAGCCAGAGAGTTGAGCAGATTCAAATCTCTGTTGTAATGGGGATTGATTGGTGCTAGTAAAACCAACCGTATGTTTTGTTCCCTTTCTCAGCAGCTCCGTCTCATATAATGTGTTTTGATAAATGTCACTAATTTGAAATAAACAAAACGTCCTCATGAATTTTTTATTTTTTCCTTTTTAAACGTTGTATCATGCTTTGCCGTAGATTGACATATGGGGGTTCTGCCATTGCTTTTTGGGCTCACATCAATAGTTCTTCAGACTCTTGGCTTGTGGGGAATGAGTTAAGATGGTCGGTCCATATATATATTTTTTAATTTCAATGATCACTTAAGCATCTACTGTGTACAGACTGTTGCATGAGGCATGCAGATGACAAATGCCAGAAAAACATAGTTCCTTCCCTCAGGGAGCTTCCATACCACCGATCAAAAGAAACCCACACTACTCTAGCATGTGCCAAACCAATACAGACACTGTGGTTATAGAGATGTATAATGCTTAGGTACTGCCCACAAAGGGCTTCCCACCTGGCTGCAAGGGACAGATAAACATCAGACAGCTAGAGAATGGAATGTGATCCACTGTTACTTGTGAATCTCCCAGTCCTCGAGGGTGGTCAGGCTGAGGCTGGTTATGCAGGGGTCTTGTCAAAAGGATTTGAGTTTCCTAGATGACATTACAGAACCCTCCGAACTGTAGCATTCTGATGGTATAGTGGATAAAATATTATTCTTGGTGTTAGGAAGACCTGAATTCAAATGTGGTCTCATGGGGATGATTGCAGCACCTGCCCCCCAGGGGTTTTGGCAAACCTTACAGTGCTACATAAATGCCCCATATTATTTTCCCAAGAAAACGCATGCTGTAAGATCTGGGACTTAAGGAGACAGGAAAGTTTTATGCCCTGAAGTGATCAGGGAAGACTTAAGGAGGGTGGGACTACTTGAACCAGAATTAGACTTTGAAAAATAGAGTAGTATTTGTATATGCTGACAGAAGCGGAATGACTAGGCTGAAGGGTGGGGGTGGGAAGAACATAGGGAATAGTACCAGCAGCACTCTTAAAAGCTTCTTAATTCATATCTAATCCTTGGTAAAGTTTCTTGACTCAGATTTAAAGATAGAATAGACCTCAGCAATTGTCAGGTTCAACACGTTAATTTTATAAATGAGAAGATAGAGGCCCAAAGAGGGGAAATCTCTTGCCTAATGTCACAGAAGTAGCAACTAGGAGGAACAAGATATGAAACTGGGTCCTCTGTCACTAAATGCAGGATTCATTCATAGTGTACGTACCTCATGCAGCATCAGCTAGTTGGAGAAAGTAAAGTCATATGCCTCTATAAATTACATGTAGTAGATTTGCAGTTCCATGTGCAATCATCTTTTTATGTTACACTATGTTATAGAAAAGCTTGTTTTATTCCATAAATTAAAAATAAAATTAATTTTTAAAAAAGACAGTATGGCCCAGTAGATAGAGCACTAGATTTGAAATTGAAGTTCTCCACTTGAAATCCTAGTTCTGTTGGTAACAACTTGTACAATATTGAGCAGGTCACTCAACTCTTATGAGCCTCAGTTTACACATCTGTAAAATGGGTGCTGGGCTAGGAGATTTCTACAGTACCTTTTTCTCCCATCTCCTGCAATCCTAATGATCCCTTGGCTGTCTGAGCATGATTTTAGCTGAATTACATTGGGCAGTTTATGTGAAAATGGGTTGTGATAGCACATCCTCATGGTATTTGAAGGCCAAGTGCTTCAAAGGCATTCTGCCTCTTAGTTCAAAATTGTGTTACTTAAGCCAAGAGACCACAGCAATGTGAAATACTCATTCTCTGGCCATGGTTCAATTTATGAAGTACAGGCACATGGAATAACTGTCCTTGTATGCACCAAAGGTCAGATCTACATACAGGACATAATGGACTTCTGAAGCAGAAGAGAGAGTACAGGTTGTAAATGGATCTTTTCTTTCACATTCATATATGGGGGGAGAGGGAGATGAGTCATTAGCTTAGTTTCCAATTGTAAAGGACGAGAATAGAGAACAGATAGTGTCATGTCTCTTATCTGGTAGATGGAAAACTATTATGAGTGAAATGGCTCATGTTGAATTCTTCCATTGCTTCTGCCAACCATGTCCCATATAATCTTGGACATGTAACTCCCTAACTATAGAGAAGGGTGCGAGTAATGATAAAATCCTCAACAATTTCTACCTAGCAAATATTCATAGTGGAAAAAAATGTAATTAAAGTTGCTTTGAGAATATTGTGTAGAATATTTGTCAGCATCCCATTAGGGAATGGTGGTAACCCTAACTTCTCAAGGGACTATGCTAATGTAACATCAACTCTGGGAAGTCCTACCAAGCAAGAAAGACATTGAGTATAGACTAGGTAATGGACTCTGTTGTCTGGAAATCCTCCTTACTTAGAGTGTCAGATACCTAGAGCCAGAAGGTACCTTGGCAGTTATCAAACCCAGCCTCCTTGTTTTTACAAAGGAGTAAATTGAAGCAGGAAGTTAAAATGACTTTCTTCAAGTCACACCAAGCAATCAAGTAACAGAATCATGATCTAAAATTCTGATATCATCTAATCCAAACCTTTCATTTTGCAGAGAGTGAAACTGAGGCTCAAGGATGTGGAGTGATTTCCTAAGTACTGAGGGACTCCATACCAGAAATGTGGCCCCCAAGTGAAGATTTTTTTTTCAACCCAGCAACTTCTAATCACTGCATACTAGTAGATAGAGGCATACTGGTTTGGTCAAAGGATGATGAGCCGCACTGGTTAAAATCATGGATGCTTGCCTTTTTGAAACTTTCAGACATTTCTCAGTTGTCCAGAGCTTCCTGAGTGGTCTCTAATAGCTGAGAAAACAACAACAAAATACAAAAACCTGACATTGGCATGCTCATTTGTGGAAGCTAAGATACTTGACTTTGAAGTGAATTCCTAAAATATTTAGGTTTCATTTTTTGAACCAATTAGCATACAAGCAATTATTAAGCTCCTATGAGGTACCAGGCATGGTTCAGAAGCTGAAAAGCATCTTGGGGACTAGAAAGGGTATTGTTAGATTTCAGTATGGTCACAGTGAAGATAGAGTAACTGTGAATCAAAGCCCTAGCTAGAGTAGAGCACATGTCCTTTGCACCCAGGGCTGCAAAATTAAGAGGACACAGCAATTTATATGAATTGAGTTCCTTGTTACTCTTCTCTTCCCCCACAGTGGTCCACTTGGCAGCTCCTCACTGGCCTCCTCCTCACTCCCCAGTAGGGTCTTTATCCTGAGATCTCTGTATCTGTCAGTCATCATGGTGCAGTTATTTGAGGACCCATTCAATACTGGTTTCCCAAGGGTGGCGAAATTGCTAATTGCAACTCTAATAGCTCTTAGTGATTGAGAAATAGTAGCTAAATTCTGTTCTGTATACTGTTTCCTCCTCGATAAATTTCCTGTGATGCTGTAGCTTGGTGTGAAGGTAACTAGGTATTAAAAGACTTGAAATAGAGAAGCAGCTTGGTCCAATGGAAAGAGCATTGTCTCTGGAGTCAGAGGATCTGGGTTCAAATTCTGTCCTACATACTTATTTTGAGTTCTTGGGTGAGTAATCCCATCTCCTTGAGCCCCACTTTCTTCAGGGATAAGATGAGAGAGTTCATAGTCTCTGAAGTTCTCACGAGGTTCAATCTATGATCCTGTGACAGACGGTACAAGCTGGTCCCACCAAGCTGGAAAGATTTCAAGTGGTGACAGACTCTGTCTCTTGTTAAAAGGCTCAGCTTAGCCAAGTTTAGAGAATCTCATCATGAGAGTTTTGGCCAACAGTTGGTGATTCTTTTTTTTTTCTTCTCTAGTCTTAGCAACCCTCTATAATCATTTCTTTATTTATAGAGCAGTTGTCTTCTGAGATGGTAGAAAGATGTGCTCATAACAAGCAGGTTTTTGAAATATTGATGAATATATTGCTTAAGAAGGCAGAGAAAAAAATATAGTCCATTGAAGAAAGACTCCCATGTGAGATGCAAAGATGGTCAGTTCTGTCATCAAGAAGACACTGTTTGTAATGAAATAACTCATTCCCTGATGATGCTTGGTAAATGTGATACCATTGTATAGAATTTCCATCTGAGATTGTGTATCTGGCTCTGCAAGACTTGAGAGATAAACAGACAAAAGAATCAATCAAGAAGAAGTATGGCAGTAAAAAGTATGGCTCTCAAGTCAAAGGACCTGAATTCAAATGTCACTTCTGATACATTGTAAGTATGACCATTAACAAACCACTTAAAATCATTTTCCTTATCTATAAAATGAGAGATTTCAGCTATATATCTTCTGAAGTCTTTTCCAACTCCAGATTAATAATCTTTGCTATTAGGGAGGTTATGTTTTTAAAATTACATTTTTATTTATTATGTTAAATATTTCCCAATTGCATGTTAAAAATTTTAATGTTCATTAAAAAAAATGAATCTAAAATTCTTTCCCTCTCTCCTGTCCCTCCCTCACCTCTTGAGAAGGCAAGCAATATAATAATGAATATACATGTGAAGTCATGCAAAATATATTTTCATATTAGCTATGTTGTTGTCCAGTCATGTCTGACTATGACCCCATTTGGGGTTTTCTTTGTAAAGATATTGGAGTGGTTTGCCATTTCCTTCTCTAGCCCATTTTACAGATGAGGAAACTAAGGCAAGCAGGGTGCAGTGACTTGCCCAGGGTTACACAGTTAGCAAGTGTCTGAGGCCAGATTTAAACTTGCAAAGCTAAGTCTTTTTGACTCAGGACCTAGCAGTCTATCCACTGTGCCACCTAGCTGCCTATAAAAGAAATCATACATACAAACAAACAAGAAAAATAAAGCTTAAAAAAGCATGGCTTCAGTCTGTATTCAGAGGTCATCAGTTCTCTCTCTGGAGGTGGGTAGCATTTTTTCATCATGGGGCCTTTGGAATTATCTTGGGTCATCATCTTGATCAAAGTAGGTAAGATTTTCACAGTTGATCATCCTTACAATATTGCTGTTACTGCCTGCAGTGTTCTGGTTCTGCTCATTTCACTTTGCATCAGTTTATATAAGTCTTTCTAGGTTTGTTGGTTTTTTTTCTGAAACCATCCTTCTCATTACTTCTTATAGTAAAATAGTATTCCATCACAATTATATACCAAAACTTGCTCAGCTGTTCTCCAAAGCATTCCGTAAATTTCCAATTATTTGCCACCACAGAAAGAACTGCTACAAATATTTTCTTGTACAAATTGGTTCTTTCTCCTTTTCTATGGTCTCTTCATAATAAAGACAAGGAGTGGTATTTCTGTGTCAAAGGGTAGAGAGATAATGTTTCCCTGAGGGAGAGAACACTTATCCAGAGTTAAATACAAGGCAATTTGAGAAAGAAGAAGATGTTCACAATGAGTCAAGCATTTATTAAAGACCTGTATAGTACTGAATCAAGAAAGTATTCTTGGAGGATGTGGCCCCTGAGTTTGAGCCTGGATGCAAGCAAAGACTTCTAAGAGATATTTCATGTTTTTTTTTTTATCATTTGTAGGTTCTGGATTTGGGCCTTTCTGCAACAGTAATCATGTGTATTGCTGAAGTACTGAATACTTTGGTTCTGTTATATGGATTAAAAAAAATGGTTTAAAAAACTGTTGCATGGATTTAAAAAAAATAGAAAAAATAAACCCTAACAACCTAAGGATTTTTGAGGTTGTGTGACTAACTTAGGTTTAAGAACTCAACTCAAAACTAAGTGCTAATAATCACCTGGAATGGTGTCTGGCTGATAAAGCTATGCCATGATGGGATTCCTGACCAGAGACCAACTGGTCACTTAACATAGAAGAGATAAAAGACAACTAAAATTGTAGGGATGACCAAGACCCATCACCAACCAGATTGATAAGAGATGACTACGGGTAGTCTCACCCTGTTGGCCAAGTACAGGAACATTCCATTTATCCTGAGGGAGGTTGGATATCTATGAGCCTTGACCTTCTAAAACATCCCTCCAAACTTGGAAAAGTCACTGGCAAAGGCCCCTAGGTAACCAAAGTAGTTGTAGCAAAGTCCCTTGACTAAAATTATGAACGTAATTCATTAGTGTCTGCCCCAGAGCCTTCTTGCCTCTGATTTTATATATAAATATAGAGTTAACAAATGCTTACTCAACTTATCTGAATTAGAGAGACAGAAAGTTAAAAGGTAGACTTAGAACTGTGTAACCAAATAGCAAAAAACTGCATATTTGTAGTCATGAATAGTGAAAGGATGCTCAGTAGACATAGTATAAGAAATAAGGGTGTATGTGTATTTATATATTTTTGTGTGTATATGTCTACACATATACATATGCACATGTGTATATATACACATATATACACACATAAGTACACATATCTACATACACACACACACATATATATATATATATACACATACATACAGAGAGAGAGAAACTTTTGATGTTAGAAATGGGTAAGATTCACATACATGGAAAACTCCTTTGTTTGAAAAGCTTCATTCTCTAACAAGATCGCGTCTTATTTGAGTTTGTTTTTAATAGAGAATGTAGGGGGAGTTTGGCGTTGAACGTCCTTCCCAGTCGACTGTCTTCTTTCATTCCTGCCATCTTGCTCCCCTTCATACACTCTGCGGTCCAAGTGCAGCCCAGCTGGCCTTGGTCCTGCCACATCTCCTGTCTCTGAGCCTTGACACCTGCTGCCCCCATGCCTGGAATGCTCTTGCTCCCTGCCTCTGCCTTTTCAGATCCCTACATCCTTCAAAGCTTAACTTGAACGTCATCTCTTACCACATACCTTTGCTGATTGCTGTCCAACTCTCCCCCCCCCCCCCCCAAATGCTAATACCTCCCTCTCCCTGAAATTGTCTTGTATTTACTTGGATCTAGCTTTGCATACATTGACATCTTGTTGTTTAGTCATTTTTCAGTTGTGTCCAACGCTTTCTGATCCCTTTCCAGCTCTAGATTTGTGATTCTGCCTCCTGGGTAGTAATCCTAGCCACTACACCTGCTACCTGTGTGACCTGAGATAAGTTACCACCTCTCTGGGCCTTAATTTGCTGTTTTTACAATGAGGAGAAGAATGGCCTTGACTTCTCACCTATTTTCTAGCTCAAAATCTCTAATGTCCCCTTGAGCTCTACATCTGTAATCCTGGAGTATGATTTCTAAACCTGGAACTGCCTCCTCCTTTATGCCTAAGCTTGTGTGGGCAGCTTCCTTCTCTGTCTTCAGTTTCATAATATATGACATGATGGGACAAGACTAGGGGCCCTCCACTTCCCCTCTAGCTCTGCCATCTTATTCTCTAAGAAACCTGAGTGAACCTTTCTCAGGAGTAGGCAGTGTGTCCTGACGGTTTCCCTAGGTGTCAATGAATCCTGTCCTTTGCTCCGGCTTCCCCTCCCTGAGTTCCCTTGGCTGTCAAATGTGGATAATGATATTACCCTACCTTCCTGCTGCCTCCCTTCAACAATATTGGCCTACTTGGGAAGTTGTGAAGCAGAACACACAAAATGACAGCGGCTCTTTCACCAAGCTAAGGCGCTTCACCGAATGCTAATCCTCATAAGAGCCCCTTGGAAATCAAGTGGCAGGTTTACGAGCCGGCAGTTGATCTGACAGAGCCTCCTTTCCCTTCCTCTTTTGAAAGCCAGAGGCTCGCTCCTGTAGCCTCCCCTGCTCTCCATAGTCCCTGACCTCCTAACTTGGCATTGATGTCTGGGTTTGGGGTTTTGGTTTGGTTTGTTTTTTTTTTTTTTGCTTCTGCATAAATAGACTTGGTGACGAGATATCACCTTCAGTGTCTTTTCTTGCAATGAACTGGAACTTACTAATTTGGGACGCTCTTGAGGTTCATATGACCTGGAATCTCCCTCTACCTTCTTCTCTCGTACTCATGATGATAGCTCACATGTCACCAAATCTGAGAGCTATAGCTTGAAAAGGCCTTAGAAGCTATCTAGTCCAAACCTTCTTACTTTACCGATAGAGAAACTGAGGCCCATGGAGTTGAAGTGACTTAGAATCATAAATGTAGAATCTGAAAGGAACCTCAGTTCAACTCCCTCATTTTACATTTGAGGAAACTGTGGCCCGGGAAAGTTAAGTGACTTACCCAAAGTCACAAGGGTGGCATTATAGGTAGCTTTTGAACCCAGGTCCTCCGACTCCAGAACCAGTCCTCTTTCTTCTGTACTGTATCTAAAGTACTTTCCATACATTTCTTTTAGGGACTGCCACCTTGTGAACAAGTAGCATGTGAGGGCAGTGAGGTCCTCAAGTTGCCCCTCCTTGGGAGCATGGTGTTGTTTTGATTCTATCAAAGCCCAAGACAGTATAGGGGCTCCTGGAAGATGTCAGTGATCATTCAAAAAGGTTAGTCTAGCCATTCACATAGGAAAGAGCAAATGAATAAAGAATGTCTGTTGCTTGGATTTCCATTGTATCTGAATGGACACCTTGTGGACTTTGTCCAAAACATGGTTCTCTGGGGTAAACAGTACAGATGAACACTGTGCTGGGTCCAGAGTTGGAAAAGGAGGAGCACAGCAGGCTGGATTGCTTTGGGGAAATTGCAAAGCACTTTTACTGACTCCAGGTTTCCAAGGAAAGCAAAGACCCTTCTTTTCAGCACAAACATTTTATTTTTTGTATTGTATGGCAGCAAGACGTCAAACACCACTTTGTGTGAAGAATTCAAAATGTATATCTCATAGAGGGCAAGGGGGAGGTATAAGGTAGATTTCCTCAGGTGGCTACTACCCATCAATAAGAGACTACTAACAAAACAGAAATAAGGGAAGTCTTTAGGGAACTGCATGAGAGGAAGAGAAGATGGCAGGCAACATGATGAGAGTGAGGGATGAAGCTGGATGGCCAGAATGTTCTCTTGGTACCCTCATGTAGTGAGGAGAAAGCAAGGAAGACCCCTAGTGGGCATGGAGAAGAGTCACAAATGATGGGATGCCAAGGATGCCTTGCCATCTGTATCCTTGGAAGGAACTCCAGAACTGATGAGATTGCAGATTTATTTGAGTCTTTGCGTGTTTTGTGGTTGAGGTAACAGAGACTCAGAGAGGTCTCCAACTCTACAGAGAAGATTCCTATCCAGGGACAGGTTTGACCAAATGGTCTCTAATAGATTGGCCTTCATGACTTAGAAGGCCCATCCCATTTAAAGATTGAATGATTTATTAAGCATGTTGTACATGAAAGGCTAATGGGAGGCAGAGGGAGTATGGCTTGAAATTAGAGGGCTTGCCCTAGAGGTGAGAAGACTTGCTTGTGACCTGGGATGTCACTTAATTTACTGTTTTTAAAATGAGGAGAATGGCCTTGACTTCTCACCTGTTTTCTAGTTCAAAACCCATGAAGCTCTGACCTCTAATATCCCTTTGAGCTCTGAGTCTATAGTTCTGGAGTATGGTTCTGAAACCTGCCTCCAGTATTGCTAGTGATATGGCCTTGGACGAGACACTGAACATTCCTTGGTTTTAGTTTCCTTATCTACAAAATGAGAGGGAGAAACAGATGCCTTCTGAGCCCCTTTTCCAGCTCTAGATCTAGTGGTTATGATTGAGCTATATTTTTTTTATTATTTTTGTTATCCTAAACTTGATAAAACCCAGTAAATGTGAACATTTACATATACAAGAAAGAACAGAAAAAAGAGAGCTGTACATGAAACTCTATTGCTATTGCATACAGATGGATTTGGGGTATATAGTAATCTAGTATGTTAGCTCCAAAGTTGTCCTATTTGTTCATGGTCCCCTCTAAGCTTCCTTCTGTTCTATTTGATGCATTAAAAATGCTTTATTGATTCTCTTGCTTTTTTTTTTCCCTTTGTCTTGTTATCACTACCCTCCTCTTCCCCCAAATTCCACCATCCCCTCCTCCCCCCCCAAAAAGCTTCCCTACATTTAATAAGTAGAATAAAGCAAAACAAATCCCTGGATTGATTGTGTCTGAAGGCGTATGGCTCATTTTGCACCTTGAGTCCATCACTGCTCTGTCCAGATGAGCAAGTTGCCTGCTTCACCCTCCGTCTTCTCGAGCCTTGGTTGTTTATTTCATCGAATAGTGTTTGGGAAGTCTTTCAGAGTTGTTTTCCTTTATAGATTGTGAGTTATTGGTGAGTTGATTTGTGTAGGTGGAGATATTTTCCACACCTAGAGTTTCCTACATTAATTAATTAATGAGTTAGAAGTACCTTAATGTTTGTGTGTGTGTGTGTGCCAAGTACTGTGTTGAATGCTGGAGATATGCATTGGAAGAAAAAAGATAAACAGTTCCTGCTCTGAAGTAGCTCACACTTTAATTGGTTGAGACAAAGAAGGAAGAGGAGGAGGAAGATAAAGGAAAAAACTTCATCTCTATGGAGGATTAAAAAACAAAAACTTGGGAGTCCTAAGCATGCAGTGGTGGGACAGATGGCAAGGCCAGTAATGAAGTCATAGGACTGAACAATACCTCCATCCTCACCACTATTCTCAAGGAGGGAGCAAGAGGGAGAAAGGGAGAGAAGAGAGGGAGAGCAAGCAAGAGGGGGAGGGAGAGAGAAAGAAGGAAGGAAGGAAGGAAGGAAGGAAGGAAGGAAGGAAGGAAGGAAGGAAGGAAGGAAGGAAGGAAGGGAAAGAGAAGGGGGGGGGGGAGGGACAGGTAAAGTATAGGCTCAGTATTGTTAAGACTTCATACTCTAGTAGAAAGAATGGCTGATTTGCAGTTAAAGAACCTGAGTTCCAATCCAGGCTCTCTTCTCTGCTTCCTGTGTTACCTTGAACGCTTGATTTCCCCTCGTTGGACCTCCATTTTGTCATCTGCAAAATGAGGACGTTGAACTTGAGGGGGTTGGCCTGGATTATCCACTAAGGTCTTTCCAAATCTACCATCTTGTGGGTAGATCCTTTATATATTCCCCATGTCCTCTCAAAACCAGTAGTACTATGTTTCCTAGGGGTCCTTTGGCTGGTAAATGGTTTATTTCCCAGGCATCAAGGTAGAGGAGTTTAACCCAATTCCAATTCTCCTTGGTTCCAGCCTTCTCTCACCTCCCTCATTTTCTTCCATGCCCACTTCTTTTCTTAGCCAAGGAGAATCAAGTGGAGACTAGGAGGCCACTGGCAGACATCTGCCCTTTCTGTTGGTGAAAAGCATGCCAAAACCGAGATCCAAATGAGCCACATTTCTGCATGCTTATTTAATGAGAAAATTGAATGCAAAAGAAGTTTGGAGATAATTGGACCCAGGAAGGTTATGGGGGGATTTGGAGTGAGGTGACAAGCAGTTGATAGCCTCATAAAAAGCTCTATGATGATCTATAGCATAGTTCAGCAGCTGAATGTCTTGTCTCCAAAGCACTGCTCCCTGTGGTCTTTTATTCTCATACTCTATTTCTCTACAGATGTGAAATAGAAACCTCTGTAAGAACTCATGCATCTGTATACAGGCTCTCCCCCACCTCCATCTCTCTCTTTCCTTTCTTCCTCCTTTCCTCTCTTCCTCTCTCTCCATCTTCTCCTTCCCCTTCCTCTCTCTCTCCATCTTTTTCTTCCCCACTTTCTCCTTTTTCTTCTCCTTTTGCCTTGTTCTGTCTTCCTCCTTCCTTCCCTTTCTCATTTGTTTTCCATGAAGTCTGCTAGTAATGTAGAGATAATACAAATGACTCCTCTTTATAGCAACTGTAAAACTTCCACAATACCTTACATTTCTTGTACTTTACTATGAAGTGTAATTATTACAAGTATTGTTATCTTCTCCCCACACACACACACACACACAGCTGAGGGAACTGGACCTCAGAAAGGTTAAGTAACCTGCCCATGCTGGAAAGACAGGATTCAAATTCAGGCATCTTCTAATATATATATGTTCAGCATTTAATCAACCATATCTGTCTGGAACCTTTCTGTAACCCTCAAAAATGCTGTTCTCCATGGAAAGAGAACTGCCCCTGGAATCAGATCCTGCCTCTGCTCTCTCCTACCTTGGTTAGTAAACTTGACCCCTCTGGGCATCTTGAAAATTTTATTCAGTGATTCTTGAATTTCTTTCAGCTTGACATTTATGACCCTATGGTCTGACATGTTCTGGTTGTGCGATGTTGGATAAGTCACTTTATTTCCCTAGCCTTAATTTTTCTCATGTGTCAAATGGGTTTGGATTAAATGCCCTCCAAAGTTCCTTTCAGCTCAGACTCATGATTCCATAGTCATGTCCCATTGTGCAGTGGGGGGTATGGGAGTGGGGAGGTTGTATTTGTTTTCAGTGGACTTGAAACTCTGCCTCTTAGTACATATATGACTATGGACAAATCGCTCCATTTCTTTTGTACCTTGTTTCTTCTTCATGTCTTTATTCCTTTCTGTCCTTCATTAATAGAATGTAAGCTCCTTGAGAGCAGGGATGATTTCAGTTTGGTATTTGTATTTCCAGCCCCTAACACAGTGCCTGAAATTTAATAGATTCTAAATGATTGTTGGTTGTCTGTAAACTGAGATGTCTGGACTAGATGTCTGTTAGAGTCCTTTCTCTCTCAGAATTTATTCTGCAATTATGCACTCCTCACTATTCATGTACCATTCTTGAAATGCATCCTGTCTGCAGAAACCTGATTGTGCCCCAGGGGGAGACTCAAAGTTCATATAAGACATAACACCTGCCCTCAATGGTCAGTAGGAGCATATATTGCTGACACGGGTAATCATAATGTGTGATATTACACAATTAAGGGCACACTCATATTTAACATTAATTTTATTTGCTTATTGTTTTATTATATAAATCTTGGAGAATGATGGAGAAAATGTTAATGATGCAGATTAAACTTCAAAGTATATCCTGCCCTTTTAGAGAGTCAGTTATTAAACATTTACCAACATACCATTGTCTCAAACCCATTCCTCCCCACAACATTCCTGTTTCAGTTGAGAATATTGTCATCCTAGTCAAGCAGGTTCTCAACTTGGTATCATCCTTGACTCCAAAGCCCCTCATCCTCCACATTCACCTATTTTCCAGATCTTGTCTGTTGTGACCTCTTACCATCTCACACATCTGTCTCCTTTTCACAGCTAACACCCCAGGCACTCTTGTTCAGTTTACATCAGTTTTAGAAAAGCATATGATAAAGACTTGTTGACTGGATGACTGGAAATTGTAGAGGTGAGGTCGAATCATGATGTCAGTAAAAAGCAAAACAAACAAACAAAAGACTTAAAACCCCACAAAACAATAACAACAATATTGCCAACAATGAGAATTATCCAAAAGTGGAATGAGCTGCCTCGAAAGGTGGTGGTTTCTCTGTTGTTTAAAGTCTTTTCCCTTATTGTTTTTATTTATTGTTCACTCAACAATAATCAATAATCACAAACATTTCAAGACACCGAGAACAGTGAAGCATACAGAACATTATAGACTTCTGCAACATGAAATATCTTTTAAAAAGATTGCTAAAATATGTAAATATGTAAACAACAAGGTAGTAACAGATTATTCTTTCTTCTCTTTTGTGACTCCACATCCTTCTTTATAAGCACTTTACAAACAGTGCTTTATTGATGATATTTTCTGTGTCTGTCATTGTTCTCCAGTCCTCTTTTTTGTCTTAAACCCTTCTTGTAAGAACTATTTGTAGTCAAATAAAACCCATAATACATTGGCCACATCTGAGAAAGCATGTCTATTTCTATACCTCTAGATAAATTGATCTTAAGAGTTTTTGTGTCCTGGACCTATTTCAAAATCTGGCAAAATCTATCCACTCCTTCTTAGAATCATATTTTAAGTGCATCAAATAAATGTATATATATGTATATATATATATATATATATATATATACACACTACACATGTGTATGTATCATGAACCCCAAGTTCCCGAACCTCTTCTAGTCCACCAACTTTCTCTGCCAAGGAATGGGAGGGATGTTTCATTGTCAGCCTTGGGAAGTGGGAGGGTTGATGCTCTGGTCTGTCTTATGAAATATTTGAAAGACATTTCCTTTCATATTATTATGGGATCCATCAAATCAGTTGCTCTTCTTTCTGCTCTCCAGTGTGCTTACTTTACTATGCATCAGTTCATGTAGCTCTTTTCACGTTTCTCTAATTCTGTCATTCCTCATTTCTTATAGCATAACACAGTTCCATTAGATTCAGGTGTCTCAGTTGTCCTGAGATCTTCAAGCAGAGACTGGATGACCATTTGTTAGTTGTGTTTGTAATAGGGATTCTTTTTGGTGAGGGGAATGGCCTCACCGGCCAATGAGATTCCTTCCAGTTCTGAAATTCTGTGATTCTCTGATCCTCAGATAAGTGCATTTGAAAAGTATAGACCAAAGTTATATGTAAAAACTCAGAGGGGAGATTGACTAGATAAACCAGGGAAGACTGCATGGAAGAGGTGGCATTTTAGTTTGGCTTTCAGGAATGGGTAGGAATTCCATAGTAATAACAACAGTGTGATCATTATCATCATCATCAAATCAAGTAATATTTGCTAAGTGCTTTACAGACTTTAAAATGGTATATAAATACTATCTTTTTTAGAAGAAAAAAGAGGAGGAGTAAATAATATTTCTATATCATTTTGAGGTTTGCAAAGCACTTTCCAATATTACCTAATTTGCCCTCCACAACAACCCTGGAAAATAGGTGTTATTATTATCTCCCTTTAACAGAAGATGAAACTGAGACTGACAGCAATTAAGTGAACCACCCAGTATCTCATGGCTGGTATCTGAGGCAGGATTTGAATACAGGTCCTTCTGACACCCGGTCTAGAGATGTGTCTACCTACCATTAGGATAAAAGAAGAAAAGTCCTTCTAGATGCAAAGAGCTGTCTTGGTGAAGGTACTGACACACAGGCTGCGAAACCCTTCAGCTTTTGGCACCCCAAAGCAAAGAACCTTTTTTTGGGGTACCCAAAACAAAAAACCCCAGCTTCACAAGTGTAAGATATGGGACTCATGTTTAGATGGGAGCTGTCCTGAAAATGATCTGGGGGCTTTGGTGGGACACAAACTTAGCATGATTCAGAAATGGGATACAAACAATCTTTTGTGACCCTTTTAGTCATACAGATAGGATTGGCCTTTGTGTTCACTAACTAGGTGAATCAGGGAAGCCTTCCCAAAAGAGGAGGCATTTCAGTTGGACTTTAAAGGTTGGTGAGGAATTCAACAAGTAAAACTGGGAAAGGAAACCCTCTCAGACATAAAGATGTGAGCAAAGGTTTGGGCTGTGGGAAAGCTGGCCATGCTCAGAGGACTGAGGAGTACAGGTGCGTGTGGAAGGCAGTCATGTGACACAAGGCCAGATGGATTCAATGGAAGGTCATCAGGTTTTAGAACACCTTGAATCACAGGCAAATCCCCTCAACATTTGAAATTTGCTCATCAGGTGTTGGAGAATCACTGAAGTGTTTTTTGTTTTGTTTTTGTTTTTTAGCAGAGAAATGTCTTGGCCCAATCTGCACATAAGAATGATTGCTGAGAGTGTGGTGGATAGAAGCTCACCTTCTGATTCAGTAAAACCTGGATTCCATCCCATTTCTGACCCCTATTGGCATGTGATCGTGGGCATCTCACTGCCTCCAGGCAATGTAGAGTAGGTCCTGAAACATAGTGGTATTGGAATTCCATATACCAATGAAAACATCAGTCCAGGCCAAAAAATACTAATTCTAATGGTAGTATAAAGGAAGGATTTCAGAGAGGAATGCGGTTGGGGAGGATGGATTTTTACAAAAATCCCATCAATAGTCTGGTTGAGTGGTGATGGGATCTGTACTAAAATGGTGGGAATGTCAGTAGGGCACATAGATGGCAGGGTGACATGAGAAGAATTTGACCTCTCATTTAATAACTCCTACAATTATGAAGCATTTATGAATGATGTCTTCCCTTCTGAAACTTCCTTGAATTCATATTTCAACTGTATTATACATATGCTTTTACATATTGGCATGATCAGGGACCATTTCCCAATTTTCTTCGTACCCCCCCAGTGCTTAGCACAATACTTGACACATAGTAGGGGTTTGATGATTGAGTGACAGAATGACTGCATGTGTGTTTATTTCCTTTGATGCCATAATCCTGCACATACACTTACCCCCACATTTTAGATGAGGTAACTGAGACTCAGAGAGATTGTGAGGTCTGCCGATGGCCATATGCAACTGAGTGGATATTCAACCCATTCTTCTGAGCACTGAACTTGGAGAATTCCTAATGTTTTAAATAGATTGCCTTGAGTTTTACCCCATACCTTTCCTGGTGCTGGTGCTGGTGCTGTTCTGGCTGTTTTATTTTTAAGATATTGATTTCCCACTTTCCCACCTGGAGTGAAATTGATGTCCAATTCCCTTAACTTGAGAAGTCGTAGTGCACCAAGTCATGGGAATTGATGGAAAGGAGTTCCATCAGTAGCTTTCGAAGCTACTGTGAAACCCTCCCCATCCACCTGCTGGGAGAGGTAAAAGAGACTGAGCTAAACCTTGTATCTTCACTCACTGAATTCTCCTGAAGGCAAATGTCAGAAAAAGAGAATAATTGAAAAATAGGGAATATTGAAGCACCAATTACTGTACTGGATAATGAGGTTTACATGAAGGTTTCTTGTGAATTAATGGAGTGCAGTGTTTCAAGTGTTGGTGTTGAATAGCTGTGCATTCTGATAAGGAGCTGTAATATGTGGATCCCTGGCTTAGTGTTAAAACAAGTAGGACTGAGGTCTCCTGTAGCCTTCTCCTGTCCCCTCTTCTGTTTTGCCCTGGTCTCATTATTATTCTTCCTGGAAGGATGCTCAGTGGGCTAAGCTCCATATTGTGGGACTGGGCAGACCTGTAGGAAGGGTGGGGTTGGTGTGGGAAATGAGTTGCGTACTTGTTTGCTAATTTTGGCTCTGCCTCCAAGCCTGGCTGCTGGCAAACCTCAGAGTGTCCTCCTTCTGCACACCCACTGTTTTCCTCATTTGTGAAGAGGGACATTGGTTTCATGTATGTGAGCAGTCTGTATCTTCTTGCTCAAGACAATGTGCATGCAAGAAATAGCATTAAAGACACCATCCAGGATGTGGAGGGCTAGCGAAGGAGATGAGTCAATGTGTGGGGAGATGGAGGGATTGTATCTGGATAGTATATGTGCTTCACTGTTGTCGACAAAAAGTAGAGTTATAAACCAAAGGAAGACTTCCAGTCCATTGGGCACGTCATTTATAGAAGATCCATCAATGCATCAACAAAATTTTATTAAGCACCTACTGTGTGCCAGCCCTGTGCTAGAGAGGCAAAGAAAAAGGTAAGAGAATCCCTCCCTTCAAAAAGTTCTTAATCTAATAGGCAGGCAGGATGAGTTTGTGGACCGACTGAAATCTTCACTCATACTGATACTATCATGGTTTCCTTGGAGTTAAAAGTAACAAGAATAGTCTAATTATCTGAGTGCAATTGGGTAAAGATACTATTGGTTTTGCTGCAACCAAATAATTTAGTCTTGGCAAGCAACATTCGGGGGGTGGAGGAAGGTTTCATTTGCCTTTCCTAAACTCATCCAATTCATTTATTTTAATAACAGGAATTTAAATAGTTCACATTTATTTAGTAATTTACAGGTTATAAAATGCTCTCCTCATTTGCAACCCTGGGAGGGAGTGAGTATAAACAGTAATATTTCTATGTTATAGTTGGGGAGGCAGGATGGGATTATGGCCAGAAATCCAGCCTCAGAGTCAGGAAGACCTATATTTAAGTCATGTCTCTGGTTGTTCCAAGTTGGAACATCCTCATGTGGGCTATCTCCTTGAAATGCTGATGATCGGAAATGTTCCCTACTTTCTTAACACAACCAAGTAGAGCAATGCACAGATCAGAAAAAAACATGAGGTAAAATATAACTTCAGAGACCTACTAGCTGTTATAACTCTGGGCAAGTCACTTAGGCAGAGGGAGATAATAATAATAGCCCCAACCTCCCAAGATTGTTGGTGAGAATTAAACGTGATCGTATTTATAAACTTCTTTATAAATCTGAAAGTACTATCTATAAAAATATGAGTTGTTTTCATAATAACAAAATTAATATTATTTATTTACTATTATATAAATTAAATGTTTTATTATGATATTATATATTATATATAATTATAATATACATAAAATATATATTTATTTATATTATTTATATATAATATGAATATATAATATATTTAAACATATAAAATTTAATATATAATAATGTGTTATATATTATTAAATAATTAAATTGTTATATATTATTATATAAAATATTATTATTTATTGATATTATGATGATGTTAGAAAAAGTAAAGCAATTTTCCCTCATCTTTGATCATCAGGAAGAGGCAGGACAAACCCTTGTTGGGGCAAGTTCTACGGGAGAGTCTGGGCCGGGTAGTGGAATATATGCTCCAACTTCTCTTCCAATAGTTCTGGGAGTCCTGGCATTTTCTCTCCTTCATTAGAATGGAATGCCCCCCTCAGGGAGGGCAGGGGCAGTTTTCACTTTTGTCTTTGTTTCCTTAGTACCCAACACATAGTAAGTATTTTATAAATAGTTTTTTATTGATTCATGTCCCCTCCCTCCCATCTATCACTGATATAGCCTATGTGTGAACATGTAAAATTTAAGTTCCAAGAGGAACTTATGTTCCTTATTTGTCATTGTATATCCAGTAGTTAGAACACTGTTGGACATGTAGTAGGCATATGATACCTGGTGGCTGATTCCTTCTTTTTTCTGAAAAATTCCTTCCTCATAATTAATTCTTATGAAATATATTACTGTCTAGACCCTGGGAAATGGCAACCCGAGTCAGATGTTTTGCACGCTCATCTAGGAGGTGCGTCCTCGAGTGCAAATTCCCTTCCATTTAAGTACCACCTAATGAGAAAGCCCAGTTTGGTCATGTTTTCAGCCGTTTAGCTAAATTGTGTTTTATTAATGTGTGTGAAAGTACTGATTCTCAGACTGCTGTGCTAATGACTGATAATTGCTTTAATGAGTTATTTGTAACACACACATACACACAGAGTATAGGAGTGAAGTCAGACCCTCACCCCAGCTGGTGGTTTGTAGTCTTTTGACTTGTTTTTTGTGGGAAGCAGCCTTTGCAAACAATTGAAACCCAAGAAAAGCTAACTCAACCTTTTAAAATTTTATTCTCTGTCTCTCTTTCTCTGTCTGTCTTTCTTACACACACACACACACACACACACGCACGCACACAGAGTTGACTTTTGCTTCTATATCACCTTTAAAAAAATCAGTCAGCAAATATTGATTAAGTGACCACTCTGTGGCATACATTGTCCTAGAAACTGAAATGCTAAGTCCAAGAAGAAACAGCCGCCCACCTCACCGAGCTCCCATTCTAGGAGAAGGAGGCAGCATGTTCATAGATACATGAATTCAGGATATGGATAAAATATCCTGTGATTGGCAGTGAGCAATCCTCTCTCCTTCCCTACCAAGCAAAGGAACAAACAATCTCTTGTAACAAAGAAAAAAAAGAAAGAAAGGGAGGGTGGGGGAAGGGAGAACAGCTCAGGAAGTCCAACCAGCCTATCAGCCATACCTTACAATCTACCAGGCCTTTCTTAAAGAGGGTGCAAGGGTCAAACATGCACTTCATTTCCTTAGCCTGGACTATGTACCGTTGGTGTGTTGAATATCATGTCCTCTGCAATGAAGAAGACCAACAGAAGGAGGGAAGGAAGAAGGATGGAAGGAAGGGAGGAAGGGAAGGAAGGAAGGAAGGAAGGAAGGAAGGAAGGAAGGAAGGAAGGAGGAAGGAGGGAGGGAGGAAGGAAGGAAGAAAGAAAGGAAGGAAGGAAGGAAGGAAGGAAGGAAGGAAGGAAATTACTTATATATCAAAGCTATTTCTGTCATTTGAATATACTACCCTACTGCTCAGTTCCTAGAGTATTTCCTCCAATTTAATGTCTCCCACTGGGTATCCTGTTAAATAACTTGAATGCAACAAAACGATGACTGGTTCAATAAAGGGGCACCAGAGACACTAGCAAAGAGCCTCCCAACAGCTGTGTTCACAGAAGTAAGTTGTCTTTTCCTCCCTGTGTTCTTTCAGATTTATTCCAGGGTTTGCTGCAGAATGACACCCTTCAATAAGAACAGAGTTTTCCTGGTTGGGTCACATAAGTCATTAGCATTCAACAATCTGACTCAATGGGATCAGTTCCTCCTTATTGCCTTCAGACAGACATAACCTAGTACTTACTCTGCAAGGGGGTCCACCTTTTTTTCTACAAAACAGACACAGTTCACACCTCCCTGTGATCAGTTCCAAATGGGTGGGTCCTAAAGCATACCTTTAACTCAGAATGGGTTCCTGATGGGAAGATCAAAATGAATGATGGTGCAGAATTCCCCAGTTTTTGAGACTATACATACAAACATCTGTGAAACCTCAGTGTCTCACTCTGCTTTAGTTTGCTTGAGGGTGAGATGAGTGGTTGGAATCAGATCGCCATCATCAGAGGGCACCTGATGCTGGTGATTGCAGTGAGGACACTACCTGAACTCTCTAGGCTTGGCTTTTCTGGGTTTGACAGCTGACTTGATTGATTGTGTTTGTGTGGTGAGTGGGGCTTTTGCACAAGACATCTGGTCTTGTTTATATCCTGTCATACTTCTGGACCCTATAGCTCCAGGACACTGACAGAACATGAACAGTGACAGAGACTTTATCTTAAGGTGTCTATTCTTTTTTTCTGGGATAAGTGAACATGTGAGAATGTAAAGATGGGACTTTTCCAAGTTTACAATATAGTGTGAATCCCAGTAAGCTACATTGACTCTCTAACATATTCCCAAAATAGTTAGCCCTAGATTACCTTAGTCCATTCTAAGCATAGTCAGAACTTTCATAAGTAGATAAGTATGTTGGTATCACCCTTTGGGATGCTACTGGGTTTCCAAAGGCCCTGACACCAACAAGTCTTTTTGTCTCTCTTTCTGTGAAGCAGAATCTCTATCTTTGCCTTTCTCTCCCACTATTAGGAAACGTCAGAAACATCAGGGCAAGAATGCTGGAGAAACTTGGGTTCCAATCCCACCTCTGATCCCTACTGACTGTGGGACCACGAGCAAGTCACCTAAACCTCTTAGATCCCTAGTTCTGTAAACGATGATCAAATTTGTTGGGGAGTGTCATAGAATTATCATGAGGGTCAAATGAAATAACATGAATCAGAACGCCTCTTCTTTCTATTACTTCCTTAGCAGTCCTATAATATTTCAGGCCATTTTGGGGATGATTTAGAAAATTGGGGGGATGAGGAGCATCTTAAAACACCGAATGACAAATTGGAAGGGACCTTAGAATATTAAATGTTAGAGCCACGAGGGACCTGGGAGACCTTAAAATACTTACTTAATGTTACTTAAATATTTCATATACTTAAAATACTTAAATTTAAGAAATAGGTAGGGGAACAATGGAGCATAGAATTTAACATAAGGTCTAAATTCAGCTGAATTAATGATATATTAAGTGCCTACTAAATATTAGACACTCTAGCAAAAATAAAACAGTCCTTATTTACCCTCAAGAAGCCTCTAGTCTACTGAGAGAAAAAGGAATATTCACAGACAGGAAATATGAAGCTTGTCCTGAATAACTCCAAAGAAATTTCAGAGTGGGACAGTACTGGTGATAAAAGACATTTTGGTGGTGCTGTGAATTTTGTGAAGCACTTGTAAAATATTATTTCATTCAATGCTACTTTCAGGTCTATATGGCTAATTGTGTGGTCATATTTTCCCTATTTGACCGAGGAGAAAACTGAGGCAAAGACAGGTTACCTGACTTGTCCAGAGTCATGGGTACTAAGGGTCTGAGACACAGCTGACTTCAGCTACAGGCTTTGAACCCAGATATTTAGGTTCCAAATGCAGTGCTTTTAAATGTTCGTGTTTTCCCCTAAGGTTTAATTTGAAACTCAGATATTCATCTGGAATTTAAATCTTTCAGCCCATCCCTCCCCTCCTTCCACTTTATAGCCAAGGTAATTATTCAAGGTCTCCCAGGCCACTGAAGAAGTCACTTGGAAGTCTGAGGCACACTTTTCATTGGCAAACTGAGCCTAAGGCTCCTTGCCCCCCTCCTCTTCTTCTTCTTCATCATTCCACCCTCCCCCTGGCCCCCAGCAAATTCTCTGTCTTCTTCCCATTTCTCAATGGTTTGCAGTGGAAATTAGTCAGTAGGAGTCAGCACTTGTGGGCCTGAGAAACCACATTATCACTTTTATTTTTGGCTGTGCCTGGGGTCAGAATTTCATTTATCCCTGTTTTACCTGCACAATAGCAAATATGGCCTCATTTCAGTGCTCCCAGAGTGATCAGACCATCCCACCGCCCCCCCCCCCTTTTTTTCTTAAATTAAAAAATTCTAGCATTGCTGGTCTTTGCAACTTTGCATGTGTTCCTGTTAGCCCTTAATCTTTCAGATTTAATTGGCATTTATTAGCCTTTTGTCTGCAGTCTGAGCTCTGGGAGAATCTGGTGGAGATTCTATAACAGGCTCCAGGGTGTATCTCCCTATCTTGGATTATAATAGTGAAGACAGAAACAATGAAGATAGCTGCTAACATTTACATCATAATTGAAGGTAGCAAAGTACCTTTCCGATGTTATCTAATTTAATAACAGCCTGGGAAAGTCAGTGCTGTTGCTTTCCCATTTTACAGATAAGGAAACTGAGGTTGAGAAAGTTGGAGTAACTTGCCCAGGTCACACAGCTAGCAAGTATTTGAGGCAGGATTTGAACTCAGATCTTACTTGACCCTAGCACTCTATCCATTATACTGCATAGCTGCCCCACTAAAATATCTTTCCATCCATCCATCCTTCCTTCTTTCCTTCCTTCTTTCCCTCCTT